>NC_138500.1:46948133-47099660 GCF_964252035.2 Podarcis erhardii
GACCATTAGCATCTATCCTTACGTCTCCTTTCATTCTTCAATGCTAAATTCCTTAAAATATGAAATGCCTGCTGAAGACCACCTGAAAATCACACCCTTTGCAGATCTGTGTGATCTGGCTGTGCCTACTCAGCTGTGAGGTAAAGAAGTTCAGAAAGGCACTTTCTTTTTAATTACTTCACAGCTTCACAGAATAAATCCTGCCCATTTTGACAGAATGCTGCCCCCACTTCTGATCTGGCAGGCCAACTCCTTCTCCTCTTTCAATTCCCTCCTCAAGCTCACATTTCCCCCAGCAAATTATTTCCTGCAGCATACGCCTCACCTGTTCCACACCGTCTGCTACCAGTTAAATGGACTCATCCTTTCTAGTTTATAAGGTAAAAAGGGAAAGGGAAAGGACCCTTGGACGTTTAAGTCCAGTCAAAGGCGACTACGGGTTGCTGCGCTCATCTTGCTTCAGGCTGAGGGAGATGGCGTTTGTCCACAGACAGCTTTCTGGGTCATGTGGCCAGCATGACTAAACCACTTCTGGTGCAATGGAACACTGTGACAGAAACCAGACGCATGGAAATGCCCTTTACCTTCCCACTACAGTGGTATTTATTTATCTACTTGCAAAACTGCTAGGTTGGCAGGAGCTGGGACAGAGCAACAGGAACTCACCCCGACGTTGGGATTCAAACTGCCCACCTTCTGATCAGCAAGCCCAAGAGGCTCAATGGTTTAGATCACAGTGCGACCCACATCCCATTAGTTTAGAAGAAACCCTGCTGAAGGACCATAGTTCAGTGGTAGAGCATCTGCATACTGAAGGTCCCAGGTTAGATCTCCAGCATTTCCAGGTAGGTCTAGGAGAAACCCTGGAGAGCCACCAGTAGTCCGTGTGAGCACTGTTGAGCTAGATGGACCAATGATCTGACTCAAAGGTAGTTGCCTATGTTCTTCTGTATTCTGTCCATTAGTAAACCTGCTGGTATTAAGGGTACTGTCACAAGACAGGAAAGCTGTGCTACTGGACCACTGGGATAATTATTTAGAATAGGTGTTGGGAACCTTTGACCTGCCAGATATTACTAAACTACAACTTCCATCAGGTCTGGCAAGCATGAACTATCATCCAGGTTGATGGGAGCTGTAGTTCACTGAGCAACATCTGGAGGTCCAAAGGTCTTCCACACCTGATTTAAAATGTTATTTTGGCCAACATGGATAGCAGAATGCTCCAATACTTAGGGGCAAGGCAGAACAGAGTTGACTGGGTTGAGAACAGAAAGACTCCAGCAAAACATCATACTTTCTGTACCTGGTATTAGTGATGGCTGGGAATCTGTGTGTGGCTTTTATTTATCTCAGTTGGTACCCGTCCTGGATCTGAATTAATTTTACAAATGTGTTGCTGTTGTTTTAATCTTTTTAATATTGATGGTAGTTTTTTAATGTTCTTACTTACTGACTTTTTATATACATATCTATTTTATATATGTCATTGTATTGTAAATTAAAATTGAAATGCCTCATGGGAATCATAGAATTGGAAGAGACACAAGGGCCATCGAGTCCAACCCCCTGCCAAGCAGGAAACACCATCAGAGCACTCCTGACATATGGTTGTCAAGCCTCTGCTTAAAGACCTCCAAAGAAGGAGACTCCACCACACTCCTTGGCAGCAAATTCCACTGTCAAACAGCTCTTACTGTCAGGAAGTTCTTCCTAATGTTTAGGTGGAATCTTTTTTCTTGTAGTTTGGAACCATTGCTCCGTGTCCGCTTCTCTGGAGCAGCAGAAAACAACCTTTCTCCCTCCTCTATGTGACATCCTTTTATATATTTGAACATGGCTATCATATCACCCCTTAACCTCCTCTTCTCCAGGCTTAACATGCCCAGCTCCCTTAGCCGTTCCTCATAAGGCATCGTTTCCAGGCCTTTGACCATTTTGGTTGCCCTCCTCTGGACCCGTTCCAGTTTGTCAGTGTCCTTCTTGAACTGTGGTGCCCAGAACTGGACACAGTACTCCAGGTGAGGTCTGACCAGAGCAGAATACAGTGGAAGTTATTCGCAAAATTAATAAACCATACAATACAACTAAAAATCAGTATATTTCATGCAGGTGTGGCACTTTACATCTGAATGAAGCTTGTGGACCAGTTTGGGAAAGCCTGTCCCTAGAGAGTGATTTAGTCTAGCAAGTTTATTTTCCTTGTATTTGGTAAACAAAGCTAACAATTTTGGAACTGGTAATTCCGCCCAATATTTATTTGCAGGTGGCATCCAGTCATTGTACCTAATGAAATTATGAAATGGAAAATGTTCTGTAGGAACTTTCCTGCCCAATGTTACTGGTAGCTGCCTGGGAACCACATGTACACTGTCTTGATTTCCATGAAAGACTAAAGGCGGGACAGTAATGTGAGAAAATTAAAAATAGAAGCAAGGTTCATAAGGGTCATAGCCAACGTTAATCCTACTCAGAGTAGAACCACTGAAATTAATGAATGTGACTATCCCAAGCCCAATGATTTCAATGGGCCTACTCTGAGTAGGGCTTAGTTGGATGCAACTCAATAAGCTGCACATATTCCTGCTTTCTAGACAGTTATGTGCAGGGAATATCCACACAGTGAGCGGCTTTCCAGGATCACAGTGCCTGCGTGTAGCGCAAGTTGGATTTTTTTTTTTAAAAAAAACCCACCTCTCTGTGGGGTCCATAATATTTGAATAGGCCCTCAGTAGAAACTTTGGGAAATGCTGAATTAGAACATGGCAATAAACACATGGAATAAGCATCCACTGCCATCATGGAAGGAGACACTCCAGAACTGAAGAATAAATTCCAGCCCTGCCAAAAGAGAATTCTTAAACAGAGCACTCATTCATTCACAGCCATTCTCCAATTTGCCTTAGCAATTACTGCAGGATCAAAGCCACACAACACCAACCAAATGATACAACGTTATATACCATGGGTTAGATCTCCCATTGTTATATATCAACAATTATTAATTTTCTTCAGTTGAATAATGTCTTCCCTGTTTTAAGCCTTAAATGGCTTCATTTTGAGTCACACAGTTTTTCCATGTGAAAGCTAGGAAACACATAAGTAATCTAGAGATTGTATTTTTTTCCCCCTCCTGGACCAAACTTTTGGTGGAAATCTGAAAAGAAGTGAGTTTTCTAGCAACATGTCTCTTTTTCAGAAATGAAATGGTTCGAGGAAGACGTAAAAATCTGCCCCCCTCTCCGAGGCAAAGAAAAAAGATTGAACTAGTTTGTAGAAGTACAATCAATCTATCCAGGATCACAAATCCACACTTTTTAAATTACAAGCCATAATCTAGCAGGCAAAGACGTTATCAGCCTTTAGACAGCAAAAGTCCTGAATGAGTAACATTCCTATAAACTTTGGTCTGCATCCAATCAGTCAAAGTACAATGTTTTCCTTTTGCTGTTTTCATGAATGGCTGCAGTATTGTGCCTCGGTTCAGTCAAGACTCCTCTTCTACAGCCATTCATAAAAATAAAAACAAAACAAAACAAACACGCACAAAAACTTTCTGGGTCCAGCCTGGAGCCACTGGGTGCCAGAGGCTGAGAAAACATACTGGCAGCTCCAACTCCAAACAGCATTGAAGTATTCAGGGATCTGCTTGGTGGTCTGTAAAGTATGAAGTGCTGTGTGGAAGGGCAGCTGGTAGAATTACTGTGACACATACTAGGCAGTCAGCCAGAGTTGGCCTGGTTTCAGACATTGTCTTTCCTCTCATTGAAGTGTCAGGACCTAATTCATGGAAAATTTGGTGAATTGGCAGCTGTTTCAGAGGATTTCATTGAGTTGCAGTGTGCAGGAGTCACATGAATGCAGGGTACTCAGCCAAGAAATAGGGGGATTTCTGAGCAGAAGAAACCAGTCAGCCTGCAAGAATGTCTGTGGATTTGATGTGGTTTTGGAGTAAACATGTGTACAGGTGTAATCAGCAGGGGAGGGGAAAGAGTGCTAATGGCTGAGATTATTAAAGAGAGCAAGTCCTTTTGAAATGCACAGTCTTCTGGCAACAACATTCGGCCTGAAGGGTGCAAAGGTCTGGTCAGCTCAAAGTTTGCAGTAGATACATGTGTAAGGATCGCTGCAACGTAACTGAATCCTGAAAAAAGGCTGCTACTTAAGGCTGAAACAAACAAATTGAACAAACAAGCTGGATAACAAAATGCATTTTTTTTTTTTTTTTGGTATTTGCATTATTGTATTTGCTGAATAGATAGCCTTGCATTTTGAGCTAGCCAGGGCTAAAGGACAATCCATAGTTGACAATAGCCCAATTAGATTGCATTTTTAATGGACATACAAACAATACAGAGGGAAGGCTAAATCACTTCCCTGTATTCCAGGACATGCCAGTGCAACCTGCATGAGAGACTTGGGTTCGTCCACACTTTGCTCATCCCACAGCTAATAAGCACAGGTCTGAGAGGTTTCCTGTTTGCCCTGCTGGACAGCCTGCTCTTTACTGCTAAATCGGAGCAAACATTAATCCACAGAAAACCCAACTGACAATTGTTCCAATTCAGAAGTAAAGAGTGGCTTTCCCCGGGGGAAAGTGGCAGGAAAAGCAGAAGTGTAGACGAGGCCTCAAATAGGCACACAGAGAAGAAATGAGGTAGAAGGATCTGGATGCTGGGAGGTAAGGCACACTTTTTGAGAGAGGAGGGAAAGACTGAGGGACCTTCCAGAGGATCACTTTATTGAGCACTCGTCCTGATTTGCTTGCACAAAGATTACATGGAGGTTAGATTCTATCTGGCCTTTCTTGAGCATTCATTCAATTTGTTTTCAAAGTTATACAACATGGAGCACATCCTAATTTGTTTGGAGGGTATTGACACATCTTCCTGTTAGCCATTCATCCATCCCACTCTTTTCAAATCATTTCTGCATCACTTTCCAAAATGAATAAATAAATAAATCTGTTTCTTTTTCTGAAGTGGACTTGTGCTAGGAGCAGAGCCTTTTAATCTACTTTAAATGTGCAAATCTGAATTTCCGGTATGCACTTGAATCCTTCTGTAAAATAGTGACAGTCTGGAGGACCTCTGACTATGGAGGTGGCCCCTGGAGTTTGCCTTGTGACTAATCATCTTTTCATGCCAACTGCTTTTGGGGAGTTATCAAATGTTGGAGAAAGGTTTGCTTTCTCCAGATATTGGACTGTTCACGAACTCCCTATGAAACATTGTGTTTTTATTCTGTAAACTGCCCTGTGATCCACAGATGGAGGGCAGTAGTTATATTTAATAAATAATAAATAGCAACCCTTTTGCAAACTGCTGAAAGCTTTTCAGATACAGTTGTCTTCATGACCAACCTGTAAAGCTGACCCATTATTATCACCATATTAGGAATAAATGTGTCAAAAAGCAGCTCGCAGTGGAAGAACCTCTTGCCTCCAAGATCTTCAATAGTGAGTTATTACTTTCGTCCCACCAGGCATTTTTACATTTTAGCCTCTTTCGATCTCCGTAATGACTTGGGTGGAGCTATCCTCACAAGTGCATACTGTTAAGGATAATGATTTAATTTCCTGAAATGGGAATATTTACTTATGTTGAATTACTGTGTACTTTTAACATGGCTCCCCCCCACTCTGGCAGTAGCTCTCATGTGATTGGCTGCCTGTGAGTCACGAGAAAGGCATTCCATTATGTTGTGATTGTTATTCCAAGTAAGTGTTGTTTTTAACTGCTCTCTGTGTGTGAGGGAGAATGGCTGTTGAGAGAGGCTTCTAAGTACCGTATTTTTCGCCCCCTAGTGTGCACCTCGGTTTTTTGGGGGGGGGAATGAATAAAAAAATATTAATCCCCCCCCCAGCCGCAGGGCTGGGGGCAGCCCGAGCTTCCCCCGGCCCCAGAACAGGCTGCTATTTGTAAGGCTTGCGGACACCTGCACGAAGCACGGGGCACCCTCCGGAGGGCACCCCATGCTTCGGGCTGCAGGCTGCTGCCCACAAGCCTTGCGAGCCCGCGGGAACTCCTGCTGGGCTGGCAAGGCTTGCGGATAGCTTCCTGAGGTTTCGTCAGATCACTCCTGCAAACACCCAAATGCGTCCCAAACGCCGCCCTACGACTGGAAGCGGGCTTATACAGCGTCAAAGCCAAAGTATGGATAAGAACCTTATGCACTTGGCTAAGACTTAACAACTCGCCAGTTGGACTACTCTCCCTGATGCTTCTTGACAAATTCCAATCTAGTTGGTCGAAGAGCACTCTCAGAAAATTGGCCACATATGGTCTCTCCCCAGTGTATTTATTAAGTTTAGAAAGAGGAAGGGCCAAGAACATAATCAAAGAAAGACTCAGGGACATTGAAGCCCAAAATGACTTTAATCAACTTCCGATAACTTATAAACTCCTATTCAATTCTCAAAGGCCCCATCTAGCAAACTACCTCAAAGTACTACACAACGCCAAACACCGATGGGCATTTTCCAGGGCCCGCTTTAATGCTCTCCCTTCAGCTCTCCTAGAGGGAAGATACAACAAAACACCGATCGAACAAAGATTATGTCCCTGTAACAGCAATGAAATCGAAACCATCGAGCATGTCATCTTATACTGCCCATTATATCGAGACTCAAGAAAAGAGCTGATCGAGCCGATTTTAAGGAAAATACCTTGTAGTACAGACGACACCTATATCAGACACCTCTTAGCTGACAAAGAGACCGAAATCAACAGGTCTGTGGCAAAGTACTGTTACATTGCAACAAGAGTAAGACGAGCAATGATGTCAGCAACAGAGTTTAAATTGTAAACATCGAAGGAACGATAATAAACAGTAGTGACATTTGAATTGAATTTTAAAACCTTAAAAGCCGAAACTTGGTCATAAATATAAGCACCAATTCTGTGAATTGGCTATATTTTTACTGTTATTTGTAGCTCAATACTACTTATAATGTCATGTTTTTATAAACTGTTTTCTGGTCATTGACCGTATTAAAGATATTTGATTTGCTTCCTGAAGCCTGGAGAGCTAGAGGGGTCGGTGCGCACCAACCCCTCTCGCTCTCCAGGCTTCAGCGAAAGCCTGCATTTGCCCCATAGGACGCACACACATTTCCCCTTAATTTTTGGAGGGGAAAAAGTGCGTCCTATAGGGCAAAAAATATGGTATACTGCTGAGGACAGTGCTGTGTCAGTGCGATCTGTCTGAAGTGAAACAGACAGAGGAAGATTCCCCAAATGCTCATAGGGAGAAACCTGTGCAGGTGCTCTCTGTAAGGAACAAAGAGAATACTGCTGAGGTGAAAGTAAAAACTGTAAGGCCTGAGTGAGGTTACAAAACCCTAAAAAAACCTCTGGTGCAAGTTGCAACGCAGTTTTGCTTTTAAGTCTAAGTAAGAAGACTTCAATTTAGAATTCAAGTGAGAATGTAGTTATGTTTGAATAAGGATGAGGTTATAAATATATTCTTCTCAGTTATGTTTATGAAAATAAAGTTCTTTTGAATATAAAGAGTCTGGACAATGTATAGTCTTTACAAAGAAGCTATCAATCACCTAGAAGAGTTATTTAGCTACCTAGCTGTAAGCTACTCTGCTACTCTGCATATGATTGAAATCTATTGTATATACAATAACACACACTTGTGGGAAAAAATTTAAAACAACAAACAAACTCCAAACCAAAAAGCTATTTTCTTTATACCACTTATGTTCTAAAATTTGGGTTTCTAACAGGAATTACACCAGGGTGGAACCAACTGGAAGTTGGAAGTCCCTGAACAGTTTCAGAACTTAAGTGTTCCATTCCATCCATTCCTAATTAAAACCAACTGGAGTTGACAGTGTACCCAGAATCTTTTTAACACAAGCTGACAATGGCTGCACCTCACACTGTACATGAGTAGAAGAAGGTGGGGAAGTGGATGAAGAAAGAAAGAAAGAAAGAAAGAAAGAAAGAAAGAAAGAAAGAAAGAAAGAAAGGAAGGGAATGTGTGATGTCTCATGCCTCTTGACAATCTTAAAGCTCCATTAATTTTATTTCTGCACCTGACTCAGGGGCCGTTAATAGGACCAGGCTGTTTGTGACGTTTGTGCTAAAGTATTATGTCCCCTCGTCTCTAGAACAAAAGGTCATGATTTCTGCCTTCTTCACCTCATGTTTGCAATTAAGTAGCCACCCTAATGTCTGTGAACACAGAGAGCTATGAGTGACTGGAATCCATCCCAAAATCTGACCCTTATATTGGTCAAGGAGATTTAACAGTACTCTGTACAGACTCATAAACCTGAACAATAGTAACCTATGAAGAATCCGTGGAATTTCATTAAAAAATAAATAAACACTATTTTCTTTTCGTTCTACTTGGCTCCATTTGAAGAATTTAATACCAATGATACTAGTAGGATAATTCAAATGTTATTTATGGGTTTATTAAACTGACTTCTCTTGACTTTTTCTGAACCTAGTTTTATAGGAAAACCCACACAATCTCAGGGGGTTGCATGGTGGGAGTACAATGTTATTTAGCCAATTGCAATATAAGCATGACTTTTTATTCCTAAGGTTATGGGGAACAGCAGTACTCCTCAAATATGGTTTGATGGATTACTCTTTTCCAATTCAAATGTATTCCCACAAAAAGCCCATTCAGGCAGCTTACACTTCCAAGATGTTACAAGCATATTCAACAGGGCAAAGTTCTGCCTACAAAGTTCAGGCTAACAATATAAACATTATATTGAAATAAGGGATCTTTCATTGTACAGTGAGAAGGCCCACCCCAACCACTTACCTGCTATCCACAATTCATTTGCTGTTTGAAGTGTGCATTTAAATATCCCAGTCAGGGCTGGAGTTTGGGTAGCCACTGCCAGAGGTAGAAAACGTTGTGGCAGTGAAAAGGGAAAGGAGAACACAGACTCTCAGCTCTCCACTTGGAGAAGCTCTAGCTGGAGGTACCGAGGATTAAAGCTGAAACTGATCTATGGTCCTTAACCAGTGAAGTGCTCTACCACCAAGTTATTGCCCCTCTCTGAATATTTCACTTGGGCATTTTGAGACGGTGGTAAAACCTCTGCAATTTGCCACTGTTAGTTTCATGACTTCTCTTGTTAAGGAGCTCATTTGCGTAAAGATTGATTCATTACTTACTAGCTCAATCTAAATTTCAGCTATCTGATAAATTACTCTTTCTGATTCAAAACATAATTATCTAGGTCTAGGAGGCGACATTGTAATCTCAGCTCAAATCAGAACATACAAAATAGACAGCATAAACATTTTTTCAATTTATGATTGCTTCCCCATCATATCATATTCCATATTTGCAAATTACTATAAATAATAATAATTTTATTATTAAAATTCCCCAGCCACTCTGGGCAGCTCCCAACAGAACACTAAAAACAGAACAAAACTTCAAACATTAAAAATTTGGACTTGAATCTATGACTTTAGCATTTAGCAATTTTCACAGAAATTCTAGGATAAACACCCCTCATGTGCTTTGATTATGTGTTTATAGTTAAATTTTTTTAGTAAGGATGTATTAAATCTGTCTCCCGATACTTTCCTTATGTAGTCAAAACCACATCACCCATGTATCATGAGAGTTATTGAAGTGATTGACAGACTTAGGGGAGCTTTGAGGTATGCAGAAGGCCAGAAAATTTGGGGGTTATTAAAAACAAAAGGAAAATGGCCCCATAATAACACAGTGGCAAAGAATGTTGGTTGATTGGGATGGGTGGGAATAAAATGGATTGACTGAAACGGGGGGGGGGGGGTGTGTGTATAAAAGAGCCATCATATTAGATAGGTCACTTCCTGGTTCACACTAAGAAGCTATTTTGAAATATCCTCAGGGACAGAAGAGCTGCATAAACATATCAACAGAGAAATTGAATAATTTAATGAGGCTGGAGTTGGTGTGTCCATCTCAGTCCCTTTCCCTGCCCTCCCCCCCAAAAAAACCCCCCAGCAAATGGAGAAAAGCAACATAAAAGCAATGAGAAGTGAGCATAGAATGCTGTTGAGTATTGGGAGAAGCAAACTGGTGATGGGTGGTTGGGTGACTGGAATGCTGAGAACCCTGAACTAAGGCATCACATACTGTCTGCAGTGTTTTGTTGAAGGATCCCGCTTGTTAGAATTCAGGTTGAAGATTCTAGGTTTTAAACCCCGGATCTCCAAGTAAAAATAATAAGGGGATGGTGGGCGGAACATATTTTAAAATAAAAACATTAGCTTTTTCTTCACTGGAGTTGCTAACTGTCCAGACCCATCAGGATAGGAACCAATCCCTAAGAGACTGAGATTACGAAGAATATTCCTTGATGGATGGGTCATTGCATATTTGACTAAATAGCTCATATCAGCACTGTCAGGATGTTGCCCTAGCTGACCTTCTTAATGTCCTATAGGACAATGGAATAGCACCCATATGGTAATAATTTTTGGTTCCTGGCAATCTGAGCTGCACTCGAATTGGGAGACCTGCAGCTAAAAACTGTGGTATCTTGTTACCATCCTTTTTCCTTATTTGCTTAAACTTTCTCATTCTTTTGCTTCAGGCATTCTCTGTCAAAAGGAAGGATGTTCACACAGAAAGGTTGTTCTGTTTCTGGACAACGGTAATTTCATAGACATATTCATGATGAAACAAAAATGAGCAAGATTCATGCAATTAATTTCTTGCCACTAGCTAACATCCACTTCTGCTTCTAGTATTCTCTTATGTTTTGATGCCTATTCTGCCTTACATCAGTGAATCAGAGAGGCTGGATTGTAAAATGCTTCCCCCAAAATGAATAAAAATCAAACATGTTAAATCATATTATTCTTGATCATCCATACTACTCCTTTAAAAAGATAAACAAGTATTTTCTTTTGATAATCTTATAAAAATCAGAATATTATAGGTAATAGGCAGCAATAGGAATATAATGTTCATATTCATTTATGTATTCTGTCATTGCATCCTTAAAATTTATAAACCACTTTCCCACTCATTCTCAAAGCGACCTACAAAACGTACACACACAAACCTTTTTTTTTAAAAAAGAAACTTTTCTTTTTTAAAGTTCAGCTACATCTGCTTGATTTTTCTGCGAAGGATTGTGTAATATTAAAAATGGAAGACAGGCACCCTATCAGGTCTCCAAGATGCACAAGTTCAGTACATCTGCTGCTACTGCCATAACTACTCTGCTTTATAATCTTTTTTTCTAGCCAGTTCAAATCAAATTCTTCCTAACAGTATCAAACTAAGTCACAATATAAACCCACCAAAATCGACGAGTGTGACTGATTCAAAACCACTGATTTCAGTGGGCTGCTCTGAGTATACTGTATTTTTCGCACCATAGGGCGCACCGGACCATAGGGCGCACCCAGTTTTTAGGGGGGGAAATCAAGGAAAAAAATTCCCCCCCCCAGCCCCAAAGAGCAGCGTACAGGCTGCACACAACCTCTCCTTGCCGGTTTTTGGCTTCCCGGGAGACGCTGCGTGGGGCTAAAGAATCCATAGCCCCGTGTAGCCTCTCCTTGCGGAGAGGTTGCGCGCAGCTATGGAAGAAGGCAAGGCAGCGAGCGGGATGGATCCCGCTCACTGCTTTGGCTTCCCCTTTAGCCCTGTGCAGCCTCTCCCGGGAGGGAGAGGATGCGTGGGGCTAAAGAATCCATAGCCCCGTGCAGCCTCTCCTTGCGGAGAGGTTGCGCGCAGCTATGGAAGAAGGCAAGGCAGCGAGCGGGATGGATCCCGCTCGCTGCTTTGGCTTCCCCTTTAGCCCCGTGCAGCCTCTCCTTGCCGGGAGACGCTGCACAGGGCTAAAGAAGCCATAGCCCCGTGCAGCCTCTCCCTGCCGGAGGGGTTGCGCGCGGCTATGGCAGAAGCCTGCATTCGCTCCATAGGACGCACACACATTTCCCCTCAATTTTTGGAGGGGAAAAACTGCGTCCAATAGAGCGAAAAATACGGTAACTTAGTCAGGTACCACAGTCTCCTTGTTTTTTTCTGAAGAAGAGCCCAGTGAGGAGAAAAACTTTAATTTTCTAATCTCTTAGGAACACAAGAAAGTTGCTTTACGCCAGGCCAGACTATTTCTCCATCTGGCACAGAATTGTCTACTCTGACTGGTTTATTATTAAAGGTTTAGGTTTAGCTCCTGCAACCAATCGGAAGCCGTGGAAGCCCCACAGGACGTTTGGCTTCCAAAAGAACATTCGAAAACTGGAACACTCACTTCCAGTTTTCGGTTGTCCGGGAGCCGAAACGTTTCATTCCCAAGGCGTTTGGGAGCCAAGGTACGACTGGACTGTAATAAAAACATATAGGCATATTAAAAACATAATCACAATACAAACATCCATCAGGCCCATCTTTGCCTGACGCTGAAAATTGGTAGGGCACGGGCCTCTGCGGAAAGAGCATTCCACAGAAAAGGCCCATTCTTCTCACCACCAGGCTCTGAGCCTCCCTTGAAGGTGCAACTTAGAGAAAGGCCTAAGATGATGATCTCAGGGTTCATATGGGGAAAGGACTAGAAGTGGCTGTCCAGGATCCCAGGTGCAGAAGGGGATTGAATCTGGAACTCTCCCTTCCCTTTTGACCCCTCCAGTTATTTGGTTGCAAAAGGATGAGAAAAGCAACTTGATCCCTTAGTACAGTGGTACCTTGGGCTAAGTACTTAATTCATTCTGGAGGTCTGTTCTTAACCTGAAACTGTTCTTAACCTGAAGCACCACTTTAGCTAATGGGGCCTCCTACTGCCGCCGTGCCACCAGAGCCCGATTTCTGTTCTTATCCTGAAGCAAAGTTCTTAACCTGAAGCACTATTTCTGGGTTAGCGGAGTGTGTAACCTGAAGTGTATGTAACCTGAAGTGTATGTAACCCGAGGTACCACTGTACTTTGACCACTCCGAGATCGACTCACCATCCAAACTAGTTGCTGACCACTATTTCATATCAAGTGAAGTAACTTTCCTGCAATTGAACCACACAAGCAGACACAAATATATATATCAAACCAGTTCATCTCCAAATACCCTCTCCACGGATGGATTTGTAGCTGCTTTTGTGACTCTCTGATGGACCGTACACTAAGAGTGTGGCATCCTAATCAACCTGGAGAGAAGTGACCACAGAGTTCTGTTCTTTATAAAATCTTTCTAAATGATTTGGATACTGAAGAAACATGGAGATGACACCACATTGGGATAACCAGCTAATACCTTGGAAAATGGAATAATTTGGATTCGTGGAAATCTTGACAGGGTGGGGAACTGGGCCAAAGCTATTAAAATAAATTCCAACATAGATAAATGCAAAAGTCTGCATTTAGTAGGAAAAATCAGATGCACAAATTCAGAATGGTTGACACCTGGCTTGACAGCAGTTTAACAAGAATTAGCAGTGCCATGTTGGAGCTAAATAGGCTGATGCAATTCTAGACTGCATCAACAAAAGTATGTGTTAGGATTCAGATTTGAGTTAGTTGCCCTTAATTCCAACTCAAAGCAATATCATGACTGACTTGTTCCACTGATTTCAATGGGACCTCAGTCCATTAGTCCAAATCATAGTCTTGATATATCTCAAATTGCCCATCATGAGCAGCAACAGTATTACTCTATTCCTTTCTGGTCAGATCTCACTTACTCACTTTGTTCACTTTGCCAAGATAATGACAAACCATAATGTGACTGGGGGAGATGACAAGGGTAGTGAGGGGCCTAGAGATCAAGTCCTTTGAGTAAAAGTTGAAGGAACCTGGGAATATTTAGATTGGAGAAAAGACAATAAAAAGGTGTCCAATTCTCCTCCAATTGTTTGTAGGACCTTCTAGAACAGTGTGGCTAAGGAGAGGAAGTGGAAAAAGTTGTCTCTCCACTGCTGATGGGATCCCTTTACTCAATCAAAAGCCTTCAATAAGACAGGTGGTCCATTTATGTTTGCGGAAAGTGCATTCTAGATGCAACACAACACCCGCAAGTTGATATACATTGTGGTTCATAAATGGGAAACACAACTGAAAGTTGTGCATCTTCCTATTAGTTAAAAAGCTATAACTTTTTCAGTTACAGAGGACCTCACCTTCTTTTACTCTCTTTTGTTTTCATGATATTTAATCAGTACATTTGTTGTGGCTAGATTTAATTAGTTATAAGACGAAACAACATCTGAAAGTTTTTTACTTTGCTGATAGCAACCTTCTTTTCTCGTAGTCCAGGGCATCACCTTTTGCGACCACATGTTTTAAGTTTGTGTGGGAACAACTGATCTTGTCATCTGTGTACAATGTGTTGCGTAAGCATTAGCTTGTAGGCTCAACTAATTGGTTTGTATCAGAGTGTTATAAAGTTCCTTCATCTACAGAATGGGGGTGGCAGACATCTGCTCAAGATGCACCAATTATAGCCTCTTTAATAGTGGAGATATGTGTTGCATTTTTAGATGTTATCAGCTTCTACCGTATTCCAAATCAAAACTGTGCTGTTTAACCAAAAAATTGGTCATCGCAATAAAAATGAACTGAGAAAGTTTCCATTCAAAATCCAGAGCAAAATTTTTTAATCCACTTCCAACAGGTTAGCAACAGCTACATCCATATTAAAGAAAGCATATGCCTGTTTTATGAAGGGGCCAGCTCAAGGAGAGCCATATATAAACACATTAGAAGATCTTTACAATTTATTGCATTGGCTTCAACATATTCCCAGTTCTGCACACTTCTTTGTAACCCACTGCAAATCCGGCAACCCCAAATATAACATTTGATTAGCCAATAAATTATCTTTCTTTAGAAGCATCTTATCAATACAGTACTAGACATTCAGGCTAACTGATTCACAATTCTCTTTTCCTGAGGTTCCCTACAGATGCCACAAAGGAGCACATTGTGGCAAATCTTTTTCAACTGCCCTGGCTCCACAGATTTAGACATATCATTTCCTTTGAATGTTGTTGGGACACTGGTTTTAAACCCAAAGGCCACAAAAACCTTTCAACTACAGTGGTACCATCGGGTTACATACACTTCAGGTTACAGACGCTTCAGGTTACAGACTCCGCTAACCCAGAAATAGTGCTTCAGGTTAAGAACTTTGCTTCAGGATGAGAACAGAAATCGTGCTCCAGTGGTGCGGCAGCAGCAGGAGGCCCCATTAGCTAAAGTGGTGCTTCAGGTTATGAACAGTTTCAGGTTAAGTACGGACCTCCGGAACGAATTAAGTACTTAACCCGAGGTACCACTGTATTACTGTCCAATCTTGTGCATTTTACTCAGAAATATGCCTCACTGTGTTCAATAAGACTTGCATTCCAATAAGTGCCTTTAAAGGCAGATCTCAAAAGATAATACTGCAATGCATTAAAATAAGGCTGGCAGGGTGAATACAACCACATCTAAATTATGATCCATTATCCTCATGCACATATTTCCCCTTCAACCTGTCTTTAACTAATTTATAAACCTGCCCCTTGTGTTTTGAAAGTCAATATCAAAAGTCTACATTTTAGTTTCACAGCAGTGTCCCCAGCTGATCCGGTTGTAACTCAGCACTTGTTCCAGAAAGTAATAACTGCCATGAGAATATTTATCTTGACAGGCATAAAAACAACTACTGTTCCCAAAAGGAGCAAGAGTGCCTGATGGCACACCTAACAAAGCACTAAAACTTTATTTGTATAGATTCCAATTGCTCTTTTTTCCAGAAAGTCCCAGACCCTCTGCCTTATAATGAAACTCCAGGCAATTAAAATTTATGGTTTCGTCTATCAATATACCCTATTACAGTGATGGCCAAACTAGACTCAGAGACAGAGTAGTCTTGGAGTAAGCAACTAAAAGCCCAAGTGCCAAATCCCATCTGCTACTAGTTGCTCGACTAGAGGCAAGAGGTCTATGGAATGAGTGATGGCTGTAGGCAACAGGAGCTGTTTGTACATTTCCTTTTTTGTGATGGGATCATGGTCCATCCTCCCATGTTCTCACCTCAAAATGAATCCAGGGACTGGATAGGGGCTAAATAATGACGCAAAAGGTCTCACTTCTGGAAAAGACGTGCTGTTGTTAACACCAGGTTGTCTCTTGAACTTCATTATAGAATGACACCCAACAACTGAGAAATGGGGATGAAAGAACAATGCTAGATCAAAGGGGAATAAGAGGGGCAGAGGTGGAGCTAGCTGCTCTGGCACCTGCAGCAGCGCATGTGCTGTGCACCCGGGGGCGGGGCTAGCTGCCCAGGGGGTGGGGTGGCGATGTCACACACCCCTTCAGGGATGCCACCCGGGGTGGCCCGCACTTACCGCACCCTCCTTCACTCCGCCAGTGAAGAGGGGTAAGAGGGATTTTGGCCAGCTGCAGGTGAGGAATAAATTGACACCAAATATTTGTTACAAAACTGACATGGAGCCTCATTCTGCTTTAACTGAATTCGTAATAAAGCAGACTGAACATATTAGTTGTTTTCAATACTGCTCAATAACACATTGCATACAGAGAGATAACCAAGCAAACTCTGTTCTAATAAGAGAACGAAAGGTGGTGTTTGGTCTGTTTTAGATGGGGTTGCAGACCCCTTGAAGAACCAGGTTCATAATCTGGAGGTGCTATTGTATCTAACCTAAGCAGCCTTAGTAAGACGAAACACCTTTTAGCATTGTAGGCTTGAGCGCCAGCTACAACCACTCGTGGAGAGAGGCAACGTTATTCATGCTCTGGTTAATATTGCTGCAATGCATTTTACATGAGCTGCCCTTGGAAGAAATTGCCACCCATGCAAAATACAACAGCTAGAAAAATAACTGGGATGGGGCACGCGGAACCTATCACATCAGTTATGACAACAGCACTGACTCTTAGTGGATGTCTAGGGTCAAGTTAAGATGCTGTGTTTAAACTGTGAACCATAGCTCAGTGATACAGCATTTGTTCTGCTTTGCACCCAAAACTGTTTGCCCCTTCTCACTGGAAGCTATGGGAGTGACACTGTAAAAATCCAAAACAAAATGGAAAAGGAAAACAAGAGGGAAAATGTTTTGGGTTTCTGAGTTCCTGTGACATCAAACCTTCCCCGACCCACTGGCAGAATTTCTCTGCCCATTTAAAAACATGCACGGCACATGCACATAGGTAACACTGCATGTAATATTGAAAGCAACCAATTTTAACCTGATTAGATCTTATATGTGTAGTTATTTGGGGGATGCGGGTGGTGCTGTGGGTTAAACCACAGAGCCTAGGACTTGCCGATCAGAAGGTCGGCGGTTCAAATCCCCGTGACGGGGTGAGCTCCCGTTGTTCGGTCCCTGCTCCTGCCAACCTAGCAGTTCGAAAGCATGTCGAAGTGCAAGTAGATAAATAGGTACCGCTCCGGCGGGAAGGTAAACGGCGTTTCCGTGCACTGCTCTGGTTCGCCAGAAGCGGCTTAGTCATGCTGGCCACATGACCCGGAAGCTGTACGCCGGCTCCCTCGGCCAATAAAGCGAGATGAGCGCCACAACCCCAGAGTCGGCCACAACTGGACCTAATGGTCACGGGTCCCTTTACCTTTACGTAGTTATTTAATTAAAATGATTTGGTGGATGCAGTTCCTATTATTTAGAATATTATGTGCATTCCTGGTGGCGAATTATCATCATTATCATGGCGAGGGGGAAGCATCTGCAGTCTGCTCCTGGGGGGCACAACTACTCCTTCACGAGAATACAGTGCACATGGTACTTCAAAGAGCTTAGGAATGCGTAACTGTTAAACATGCATAATACAGGTTGGTGTGATGTCATTGCGCAGACAATGGAAATCCAAAACCAGATTTAAAAATCTCTTGTGAAAGTGGGCTATCTTGTACTGAACTTCGAACAATTAATTATTTTTATGTGCAACATGCCCGAAAGTTAAAAATAGGGGTTGCTTTCAAGTAGACTCTGGATGTAATTTGAACATATGCTGGCTGGGGCACTGTTTAAATAGACGAATATTTTATGCGCTCACTCATAAGGAATGCAAAGTGACCACTGGGGAAAAGATCAAGTGACTCAGTGACTATTGGGTCCGTTTCATAAATAAATACATTTTTTAAAAAAAAAGAAGAAAAGAAACTTATGACAGTGAACGATTTCCACAATTGCCATCTGCCCATAATCAAGTGTGTAATTCTGTGCTCACTAAAGGAAATCCAGCTAATGTAAGCATCTTCTCTTTTGAGTCCTGTTCTCATGAAATAGGAATAAGCTTGCATACTTTTTTCAGACATAGAATGTGAACATTAGCACGCAGGGACAAAAGTATACCGTCTTTCCATCAAAGAAAAGTTATTGAAAACACTATGCTTGTGAAGCTGGTTTTAGATCCTAGTCTGTCCATTAAAAACAGACTTAGGACCTTTCAAATTCGCACCCCTTCGAGTTCAAAAGGAAGCTTAGTGCATTTTCAGCTAGCCCTGATGCAAGGGGGAACCTAGGGTTGCCATATGTCCGGAATTTCTTGGACATTGCCAGGATTTGGTCGTTGGAAACAGTGTCAGTGTCCAGACTGGAATCACTTAAATGTCCAGGAAAATCCAGACATAAGGCAACCCATGTCAGAAGTGTAGATTTTGTCGAATTTCCTTAAAAATAGCTCCAAAACTTCTCTCTTTTTTGAGATCTTGCAAAATAAAATAAAGAAGCTCAACAAATATGACAACCCTAGAGTTGTCTCTGTTTCACAGAACAGCTATATGAGGATCTCTCTTGCTGTTTTTACTCTGAAGAATTAACCTTGACGCTATACCAATTTTCCAAAGTCAGCTCAAAATAAAAGTTTATCTGAAGGTCACAAACAATGTATCAGGAAATGCCACCTGTTATTCAGGGATATCGCAGGAAATTTGTTCTTCCACCTTCTAAAGTGGACTGACAACTAGCATTATTTCATTATCCTAAACATTCTACGATCCTTCATAGCTATAAAAAGAGAAACGGAAAAAGCTGCTGTTAAAGCCTCTCTCTTGTAGAGTGGCAATGGCCATTAAGAGTTAACCATGAGAAGACCAATTGCATTTAGAATACATACTTGCTACATATACAGCTTTCAGCATTTGCATCTACAAATCACTCCTGAATCTTCTTCACAAGCAGTCCTTTACTGAAAGCTAGGTTTTTACCAGCCCATATTCTTCCATCTTATATAATTGTACAAGGTGAATGTCATAAATAAATACATAGTACTGGATCCCACTACACCCCAAATTTATTGAACCAGGATGCCACAGAAAGAAGTCTAGCCCTCTTCCATGTTCCGTAAGCAGGAAAGGTAAAAGGTAAAGGACCTATGGACGGTTAAGTCCAGTCAAAGGCAACTATGGGGTTGCAGCGCTCATCTCACTTTCAGGCCGAGGGAGCCGGCGTATGTCCACAGACAGCTTTCTGGGTCATGTGGCTAACATGACGAAACCGCTTCTGGCGCAACGGAACACCGTGACAGAGACCAGAGCGCACGGAAACACCCTTTACCTTCCTGCCACAGCGGTACCTATTTATCTACTTGCACTGGCGTGCTTTCGAACTGCTAGGTAGGCAGGAGCCAGAACAGAGCAACGGGAGCTCACCCCATTGTGCGGATTTGAACCGCCAACCTTCTGATCAGCAAGCCCAAGAGGCTCAGTGGTTTAGACCACAGCGCCACCCGCATCCCTAAGCAGAAAAGTATCTGCAGTAAGCAAGTGGGATCACATTGAGTGTTCCAATTAGCATGGAACCATCAACAAAAGTCACCTTTGCTGGTGGAAGGGCCTGGATTTGACGGGTGTTGATTTAACTGTGAATAGTTGTGGGTTGTTTTTTTTTTAAAGTTTATGACTGATTAAAGCTAATGACTGTGCTGAGAGATGTTCACGAAACACTAGCTCTTCTCGTCTCCCCCCCATCACCCCCCCATACACTACAATACAGCTGCTGGATAATTTCAACGTGTTTCGAAGCTGCTGTTCTTCCTTCCACTATGGCTCAGCTAGAAAGATCAATCTGCCTGACACCTTAGAATGCTCGGCCCAGCAGTCAAAAGTTCAAAAGGTAAGGAACACCTCTCACCATGAATAAACAGTGTGACTTGCATTCAAAAATAACCCTTTCAATTGCAATTAGCCTTCGGGAAACTGCCTGGGTTGGCAGCTCTTGTGCTTAGAAGTGACCCGGGTAAGTCAGAGAGTCCATAAAACAGTTTTTTTGCCCCACTTTAATGCAGCTTTAAAAGCCCAAAGGAAAAATGAGCAGTGTTTAATATTTCAACATAAAATGTTTGATTTTTAAACATCCATGTGCTTTTTTATGATTGTTAAATCAATATTAACACAAAATGTAAACTGTTTTATAGTCTCTCTGTAGGATTCCCTTGTCGCTGCTTTCCCAAATGCAGTCCACTTTTGTTCGGGGAGCATCACAGGAAGAAATCAAGAAATTGCCATTAAAATTATGGGTGTGGAGTGTGTGGACACACATTATGCAAACATGCATTTTTATCGTAATAATACGCTCCTGCTCTTTGAGTGTGGCACGGTGTGGGCAGATTGCATGCGTAATCCTATTTGCATACATGATATTAAAAGGGTCTTTTGTATTTTCTGCATTTGTAACATTTATGTAAAGTACATCATCGTATTTAAAATCTGTTTTCTCCTCTTTCTCCACGTACACACATACAGTGGACTAGGACCATTGATCTAAGCTGAAATCCCACACAGCAGTAAAGCCCACTGGATGACTTTGGGCCAATCTCAATCTCTTAGCCTAAGGTACTTTTACAGAGTTGTTGTGAGAAGTCTGAAGGGAAGGATTCACATACAATGCCTTGATTTCCTTAGAGAAATGTCAGGATTTAAATAAGCAATCAGGAAGTGTGAGCTTTATTAAAGGTAATTTAAAGGGTCTGAAATCCTTATTCTATGGTGGGCTAAGTGGCGAGAAGGATTCTGACCTGAGATGACAACAACAACAACAACAACAACAACAACAACTTTATTATTTATACCCTGCCCATCTAGCTGGGTTTTCCCAGCCACTCTGGGCAGCTTACAACATATCTAAAAACACAATTAAAACTTCAGTCCTTAAAAACTTCTCTAAACAGGGCTGCCTTCCAATGTCTTCTAAAAGTTTGTTAGTTGTTTACTTCCTTGACATCTGAAGGGAGGGCATTTCACAGGGTTGGTACCACTACCAAGAAGGCCCTCTGCCTGGTTCCCTGTAACTTCGCTTCTCGCAGTGACGAAACAGTTTGGTTATGTGGCTTTGTGGTTTCTTACAAACCACTCCTAATGACTTTCTCTGGTAATTCTTTAACAAATCAGGAATCTTCTGAGGATATCAGTTTACAGCCTGTGTCCAAGCACCTAATAGTTGGTACAAGAAGTTCCATCCTACTTGGACTTTGGTTTTAATTAGGAAGGACTATGACAGTAGGATTTGACATGACTTCCTTTTCAGGAGATATCTGAATGGCTAGATCCTGGGAGCTACTGCAAAAAAAATTGTTAGATGCATGGGCCAGTGTGCGCATCTTCCTGCTGTGCAAGGACAGTTCTTGCTCATCTCCATGTGCCTTTCTATCTCACCCAACCCACATTTTCAGGTGTAAACCTGCACCAGATGTACCTAATAGTAAGGATACAGGTGGAGTGTGGGTTGCCCCAACCAGCAGAATAAAGATGTCCATATAGGACAAGATCCAGCTGCAGTGGTGAGAGTCACTCTTAATCTGTAGCATTAAACTGGAAAGTCCTGTAACTATCAGCCTTTTCTTAAGTAGACAGGAAATTCCCATTAAAGAAAACTTGGGAGGCAGTTCATAGTTGTGTCATAGCTGTCCATGCTTTGCAAAGCTCCAAAGCATATCTCACAGGTGTTTCACAACAACATGGGTTTGAGTTTGCGTTTAAAGTGTTGGTTTTGGTTTATGAAGACCTAAATGACATGGTTATCAGAACCACTTCCTTCTCCTGTATGGAGTTGTTTAATCATCACCACTGGAGTTCCTAGTCTGAGTGTCCCTGGCTTTCAGAAGTTATATATGTGGCTATCATGATGCGGCTCTTTTGGCCAGGATCATCTTTGGAACACCTTCCCTAGGGAGGTCCACCTGGTTCCCATATGTCTTTTCTTCAGACACCATGTTAGGACAGTTTTATTTTCCTGGGTAATAACACCGATGGTGACTAAATTTACTGCACCTAGTTTTCACTGCTGTCTGCCTAGCTTGTATCCTATTATCACTGTTGTTTAAAATTGCTTTTTAAATAAATGTCTGTGAGCTCCCTTGAACAAATGGGAAAGATGGGATGTAAATATTTTGAATAATAAAGTAAGCAAGTAAGTGAATCTTCACTTAGGTTCCAATGCAAATGAAAAATAATGCAACCTTTCGATAGAGTCAACCTTTGTACAAAGAGCCCTTGGTATACAGTTATTTATAGGCCACTCAGATGGGATTGTTGCTAGAATAGATGTGTTATGTCTCATTCAAAAAGATGATGCCTATGTGTAAAAGTGATGGTTATCTGCTGGAGTCCTGGATATGACCAAAATATTAGGGTTGTGAATGTTAGGCAACAATACGCAAGTCCATGCTGATTTTTCAGTCCGAATAAATGTGCTCAATATCATACTTTTTTAAACACACATTTTTTTTGGGGGGGGAGGGGTTTATGAAGTGATATACATTAATGGGAATTACTTCCAAGCAGAGTAAAGGTAAAGGTAAAAGATAAAAGACCCCTGCCCGATTACGTCCAGTCAAAGGCGACTATGGGGCTGCAGTGCTCATCTTGCTTCTAGGCTAAGGGAGCCAATGTTTGTCCACAGACAGCTTTCCAGGTCATGTGGCCAGCATCACGAAACAGCTTCTTGCGCAACGGAACACCATGATGGAAGCCAGAGCACAAGGAAACGCTGTTTACCGTCCCATCACAGCGATACCTATTTATTTACTTGCACTGGTATGCTTTTGAACTGCTAGGTTGTCAGGAGCTGGGACTGAGCAACGGGAGCTCACCCCGTTGTGAAGATTCGAACCGCCGCCGACGGAGCCCTTTTGCTTCCCATGCCCAAAAGCATGGAGGTGGGCGTGGAGTGCCTGCAGCAGTCAGCTCCTTCTCCTCCTCCTGTGAAGGGAAAGGAGGGTCAAAGCGGCCTCCCACCACAAGAGGAGGTGGAGGAGTAAACATTGAGCCATATGGCCACCACACCAGGCTCTGCCCCAGCACCTCCTGACGTCGCGACATCATGCATGGGACATTGCCCCCCTCAATCACCTTTGCAAGCTGGCTCCTCTATTTCCAGGTAGGTGAGATTAGGATTGATTGGACAGTATCTGCTCAGAATACCAAACATCCTGCTCTAGCCATTGGTTTCTTGTCTGCCACAAAGCTTTGTTTGAACAGAGTGAGTAGTTGCAAGGTGGATCTGAGAGCTTCTACTCTAGGAGCTAAAGACATTCTATGTTCTTCCCTCCCTCCCTCCCATCTAATATTCCACTTACTTGACAAGGGATACTGTGTCCCTCCCCTCAACCCAGTTCCTCTTTAACTAAAGCTTCACTCTTCAGCCCACATAGCAATTCTGTCTGCTCACATAGATTTCCCTCCCTTTCTTCCTTGGTTGTAGGAGCAGCCAGGGAGGAGGCAGGGGGAGGCGGTATCCTACTAACATTTCCAAGTATATGGTCTGAGTGCTTTAAATGCCATGGAAGATTATTGTCACATGTCCCAACCCACAGCATATCTGTTGACACAGTATCACCTTTCATAAATTGCTAGATATCATTTCCTCATTGGCATCAGCCTAAACACAGGAATTACTGCCAGCACACAGCCCTTCCACACTTAATGGAATAAATAACCTCTATGTCTTATTTCTAAAGGATTTCTAGTTATTTTGCCTCCATAGCCTCCTCCTTAATATCCACGTACTTTCTGAAGCCAAAACTTTTGCAGTCTTTTTTTTTTTTAAGTTGGAAAGGCAGGGTAGAAATTAAATAAAAATTAAGCAAAATAATATGAATAAATACATGAATAATGTTAGCACAGTTGATCTTTAAAGTATTAAAACAAGTGTACATTTGGAAACACTTAATTCTTTTAGAATAATTTTGTGCAGATCAAAATTATTAAGTTGTATAAATTTAATCAAAGCGACTATTGGCAGAGCAGACAGATGGGATTTTCCTCAAGGATCCCATCCAGCTTTTTGGGAACTTAACAATTGCTGAAACCAAGTGAGAGCCATTGATGGAAAGTAGGGTTGTGCAATAAATCGCCATATTGTTGAATCGTGATAAGTGTTTCAACAAGGCAATGTACCAGTGAACATGGAAAATTGACAGCTTCCCTGGGGGTAGCTCAGCTGAATGGACACTTTGCAGATTCTTTGCGGGCATCAGCTCACCTCCTTTGTTTGTTCTCTCACTCCTCCCTCCCTCCACAGCCCTCACACAAACCAGCAAACTATTTAAGCTTAACTCAGGGATAGGCAACCTAAGGCCCCGGGGCCAGATGCGGCCCAATCACCTTCTAAATCGGGCCTGCGGACAGTCCAGGAATCAGCGTGTTTTTACATGAGTAGAATATGTCCTTTTATTTAAAATGCATCTCTGGGTTATTTGTGGGGCATAGGAATTCGTTCATTATTATTTTTTTCAAAATATAGTCCAGCCCACCACATGGTCTGAGGGACGGTGGACCGGCCCACGGCTGGAAAAGGTTGCTGACCCCTGACTTAACTGGTATCTTTCTCACTGTCTTTCCCTGCTTTGTTACCCCTTCCCCTCATCCAGAAATATAGAGGGGGAGGTTGTAGCCAATTTACAGGTAACCCCTTGCAAGCACACAAACCAACTCTTTAAGCCTAACCTCCTGCTTTCGCCCCAAAGCGCTCAGCTAATTAGGCAGAGCCTGCTAACAATATAGGAGGAACACGCCCCCCCCCCCCCGGCTAGACAAGAGGGGGAAGAATTTTTATTTTCATTTTCTGGTGGTGTTTATGTTGTTGGTTCCCCCTAAATAGTTTCCCTCCATAATTAAAAAGGAAAGTTTTAAAAATTTCTTTAAAGGAGACTAAGTCTTTGCTTGCTTGCCTTCCCTCCCTCTGATAAAAAGGGAGAAATTGGTGGCATGGGGGCTTTTGGGGGGGCCTTCTGTAGGAAGGGAGAAGATTTAGTTGGCTGCCTTATGCTGAAATGGGAGGTTGGATACTATGTGAGAATGATGGGGAGGGTGTTTTTCCGTAATAAGTGCAAGCAAATGCGTGTCTACTCACAAGCATAACCTACTGAATTCAATGAGGCTTTCTCCCAGGAAAGTAGAAGTAAGTTTAGTTGAACTCAGTGGGGCTTATGCATGCATAGATTCCACTTAGACCTCTGAGTGGGGAAGCAGATGCAAGTTGACTAGTAAATCACTTAAACTAAGTTGAAAATATATTATATGGACGTTTATTTAACATTGTTACTCAGTGCTTTTTTCTTTTAAAAATGTCTAGGGGTACCCTCATTTTCCTACTCATATTGAAATACTGCCTCTCAATGAGGCCAAACTTAGATTCACAAAATGTTGAGGGGTATGCGTACACCTGCATCTCCCCATAAAAAAACACTGTTGTTACTAAATCTACTACTTTCTTATGTTGTAAGGCCCTCCACCGCTGCAGGGAGCCTTGTCAAGGCCCTCCGCTGCTGTGGGGAGGTACGGCGGGACCCTCTGCAACACGGAGAGGCCCGGCAAGGCCCTCTGCCACCGCAGATATATATTGTGATATATCAAGATGCAGTGGTGCCTTTTGTTACAAATTTAATTCATTCCGGAGGTCCGTTCTTAACCCGAAACCGTACTTAACCTTAGGTACCACTTTAGCTAATAGGGCCTCCTGCTGCCACCGCACAATTTCTGTTCTCATCCTGAAGTAAAGTTCTCAACCCAAGGTACTACTTCTGGGTTAGCAGAGTTTGTAACCTGAAGCGTTTGTAACCCAAGGTACCACTGTACTGTGATATTTAGCTGGTGATATATTGTGATGTTGAAAACCAGGTAATCACCCAGCCCTAATGGATAGAAACATGTGCCTTTTTGAGGAACATGTATAAAGTTGCTCAGGTCTGGGTACTGGAATTGTTTGAGTACTTTTCAGTGACCCATACCCCTAAAATTTGGTACGTGGTTTAAGGCATTCAAAATCTGGAAAAAGTTAACCTTTTTATAACTCCTCCTCAAAATGTAACTATACGTTGTACATCCAGAACCCTCAGAAAGCTGAAATATGGCATGAAACACTGATTACTAGGAGCTAGGCAAGGAAGGCATTTTTAAAAGACTCGCCATATTGTGAATTATTGATTGACTCCAACAATACCAGAGTATTTATAAATTATATTTATTTATAATAATACTTTATTATAAGATCTAAGAGAGGTGCTTTGAACTTTTTATTTAAAAGTAGACAAAATATTTCAAAAAAAAAAAAAAAAAAAAAGAGGTCCAATATATTGACCAAATTAATTTGGATATAAATTCCTTGACCCTTGTTGGTGATGCAAGGTTGGTAGTGTGAATTTTCTGCATATCTTGTGAGCTTTTGAATTAATATTTTAAATCCGATGACTGAAACGACTAGCTTTCCAATCCTGGCTACTGATCAGCAGCCAGGCTATGTTCAAGGCCTTTTTGTTAACATATGGCAACTTGGGACCAGGTTACTTGAAAGACACGTATAGACCTGCAAGGTCACTTAGTTCAGGGGTCAGCAACCTTTTTCAGCCATGGGCCGGTCCACTGTCCCTCAGACCTTGTGGGGGTCCAGACTATATTTTGAAAAAAATAATAATGGTCCAGATTTAAAAGGTGATTGGGCCGCATCTGGCCCCCGGGCCTTAGGTTGCCTACCCCTGACTTAAGTTCCTATGGGGAAATTCTACTCACGGCATTGCACACTACAGAATTTCACAGCCCAGTGACCTGAAAATAGACATTTTCTGATGTTGTGCCTGTTTTGTCGGAAACCCTTGCCTTTACCACACAGGAAGCAGCAACCAACAGTTGTTTTGGATAGCTTGTGACGACTATATTTTTGCCCAGGCTTTCCTTGGCTCATAAGATTGGACCCTGATTCGTTTTTTAAATACTAAGTGGTTTAGAAATGTTTTCAAATAAATATATGCAATTCCACAAAATCCCAACATGATATTGATGTTTTATCTGAAAGTCTAGGTTAACGATACTGATCTCAGATTTCCTGTACATTTGCTTACAGCTCCCAAAATGTGGCAGAGCAGTCAAATAGAAGAAGACAGCTGCTCTGTCAATTTCTTAATAGTATGGAAGAGTATGGAATACAGTGGTGCCCTGCAAGACGAACGCCTCGCAAGACGGAAAACCCGCTAGACGAAAGGGTTTTCTGTTTTTCGAGGTGCTTCGCTAAACGAATTTCTCTATGGGGTTGCCTCGCAAGACGAAAAAATCTTGCGTGTTCCCGCGGGTTTTTTTCACTTTCTTCGCCCTTTCCGTAAGCGCTAAGCCGCTTCTCAGCTGTTCCGCTGATAAGCCGCTTCTCAGCTGATCGCTAAAAGACGCTAGACCGCTAATAGCGCTAATCCGCTAAGCTGTCAATGGGCTTGCTTCGCAAGACGAAAAAACCGCTAGACGAAGAGAATCGCGGAACTGATTAATTTCGTCTTGCGAGGCACCACTGTATGTTTTTCGAAACTGACCCGCTATAGGAGTTTGACTAACGGACAACAGATGAATAAGTTTATTGAAAAACCAACTTCATTTGCAGAGTTGTAGAACAATACTTGACCATGCATTTTCTTTCATCTATTATGTTTCTTGTTGCAGTTTCTTTTTTGATCTTACATTTATGACATAAAATAAACAAACTTCACTTTAATAAACTTTGAAAGAACATCCACTGAAAACTTTAAAAAGAAATGGAAGGAAATAACAGGAAGTATGTGGCATTAAATTTTTACTGCAAACACAATGTATTATACAGTTTGTTCAATCTGGTTGTGTACTTTTCGAAGTGCTTTATTTATTGTTTATGACTACTTTTGTTATTTTTTGTAACTATGTAAATCTTTTTATGTTGTAAGCTGCCTTGCACATAGTTGTAACTATGGAAAGGTGACATACAAATAAAATGATGTCTTATATATCTTAAATATAATCATTATAAAGGGATTATAACTGGTTCCTTATAGAATATCAGCTTGGGACCAGTTCACATGATGGATCACCTCACCCCATATGTGTCAATTCGACCACTTAGATTTGTGGAACTGGTACTTTTACAAGCACCGCATAATGTTCATTCTTTACTTGGAAGAAATGGATTCTTTCGTGTGGCGGTAACTGCACTTTAGAACTCCCTGCCCATTGATAATTAGGTATAAACCTTCACTATATAATGTTTTTCCCCAGTAGTGATGTATGGAAGTGAGAGCTGGACCATAAAGAATGCTGATCGCCAAAGAATTGATGCTTTTGAATTACGGTGCTGGAGGAGACTCTTGAGAGTCCCTGGACTGCAAGAAGATCAAACACATCCATTCTTAAGGAAATCAGCCCTGAGTGCTCACTGGAAGGACAGATCCTGAAGCTGAGGCTCCAATACTTTGGCCACCTCATGAGAAGAGAAGACTCCCTGGAAAAGATCCTGATGTTGGGAAAGATGGAGGGCACAAGGAGAAGGGGACGACAGAGGACGAGATGGTTGGACAGTGTTCTCGAAGCTACCAGCATGAGTTTGACCAAACTGCGGGAGGCAGTGGAAGACAGGAGTGCCTGACGTGCTCTGGTCCATGGGGTCACGAAGAGTCGGACACGACTAAACGACTAAACAACAAAAAATATATTGTTTTCAGCACCAGCTAAAAACATTTTTGTTCCAGAAAGTCTACCAACGCATGCAATTTTAGTGTGTGATTTTAATAAGTATGTGTTTTAAATTACTGGTTTTATTTTACATTTTAATAATTTTTTTTCATGTTTGTTTTTTTATTGGTGTTGTAATCAATATTTTAGATGGTCTACTGTAAACTGCTTAGAGGTCTTTTATTCCAGTAAGCTCCATTAAAAAAACTGTTAAATAAAAAAATATCCAATATAATATATCCTTTACCATACAATCTATGCATGTTTGCTCAGCAGTAATTACTCCCTAGGAACTTGGATAAAATTGCAGCCTTGGGCTATAATCCTATTAAACTCAGAGGGACTAACTTCTGAGTAGATTTGTATAGGATTATGATGATAGTCTCATAAGCATTTTATTGGGATATCCAATATATTGACCATGCAGAAATGAAGGAACACCAAGCAAAAATTGGTGGTCACTTCTAAATGGGGTTCAGCTGACATCTCTATTGATTCAGATATTGGTTCGTCTAGCTCGGTATGGTTTACACTGACTGGTAGAAGCCCTCCGGGGGTTTTGTTAGGTGTCTTTCCCAAGCAGGAGATACCAGGGATTGAATTGGGTGTCTTATGCATGCGAACTTCACCCCTGAGTTACGGCCTCTGCTCTAACAGACATTCTCATTACATATGGTGAAGTTAGGGGTCTTCAGCAGGTGTAAGGTTTCACTCTATTTCCTTGTTGATAGAAGGCCTTGGTGGTTAAGTAACTGATGGCTAGTGACAATTGAATAAGTGTTCCTTACCTGAGCTACAGTATACAGTGGTACCTCGGGTTACATACGCTTCAGATTACATACGCTTCAGGTTACAGACTCCGCTAACCAAAAATATTACCTCAGGTTAAGAACTTTGCTTCAGGATGAGAACAGAAATCGTGCTCCGGTGGCGCAGCGGCAGCAGGAGGCCCCATTAGCTAAAGTGGTGCTTCAGGTTAAGTACAGTTTCAGGTTAAGAACGGACCTCCGGAACGAATTAAGTACTTAACCCGAGGTACCACTGTAGTTGTATTTAAAGTTATGGGTTGTCTCCTCTGCTTTTCCTTATGGCTTTCAGATTTCACAGTCCCAAGTACTTAGGTACTTGCAGTTTTGTGATTTTTAAAATAATTTTTAGTTCTTTCCTCTGTTATTTTAAAATACTTTTAAAATCAAGAAACCCCAGTCCTTACGATCTCTGAAGTTCTATTTGCGCATGTTATGTGATGAGGGTTTGACTGGATATGCATGCTTGTAATCTAAGGCTCAAATGGTATAATTGATATTTAGTGGCTCACATCAGTGTACATGTGTGCAGTAATGGTATTTTAAATTTGATTTCTTTATTTTTGAAGGGAAAAAATATTATGGCAAAATCCGCTCCCTCCCCCATACGCGTAGCAAATATGCATAGAAAATTTCGGCTCTGCACAATACAGCCTTGTTTAAAATTCTCCCCTCACTCCCCCAGTTTCACAGGCAACGCTTACTTATTATGAGACTTTAAAATTTAAAAAGCCAGGGGACTTGACAAATTTTATATATATATATATACACACACACACACACACACACACACACACACACACACCACAATTTCCCATCCAAAAAGACATAAAGACTTTTATCAGAAACATTACATATGAATTTGGAAACCAATGCTATCCTCACATTTATCAGTATGAGCTTATCGTACTTTTAACACAGCAAGAAAAGAATAAACAACTTTCATACACATAAAGCCCGAGGGCAGAGGCTGTCTGATCACTGACATTTGTAAGCCCTGCTGGGAGACTTTTTCCAACAGAAGGATAAAAATGCTTTAAATGAAAGAATGAATAAAACCAGCAAATAAATAAAAAATGCTGCAGCAATACACGGAGGGACAAGCAGAACTAGCACCTTCACTCTACAACAACACAAGACAGAAATGGAAAGATGGCACAATAACAATCTGTATTATTGTAGCACATTAGGAATCGTTTAAGAAATGAGCAAACTTCTCTGTATTTTCCTAGGAAAGGGCAATTCCCCCCTCGCCCTCCCCACAAGGCTCACGATGGCTTGGAAATAAAAGCCACTTCCTCCAAAGACAGGAAGTAGTCCATTTATATTCCATCCTGCTAAAGCCCTTCGCAGTGTGCTTCCTTTCCTCTCCCTTAGCCACAGCTGAACAGTGTCTGCTGCCCTGACCAATGAAGGTCAAACTACAATAGAGTGCAGCTCTATATGGTTTGGGACGCGGGTGGCGCTGTGGGTTAAACCACAGAGCCTAGGACTTGCTGATCAGAAGTTCGGCGGTTCGAATCCCCACGACGGGGTGAGCTCCCGTTGCTTGGTCCCTGCTCCTGCCAACCTAGCAGTTCGAAAGCACGTCAAAGTGCAAGTAGATAAATAGGTACCGCTACGGCGGGAAGGTAAACGGCGTTTCCATGTGCTGCTCTGGTTCGCCAGAAGCGGCTTAGTCATGCTCGCCACATGACCCAGAAGCTGTACGCCGGCTCCCTTGGCCAATAAAGCGAGATGAGCGCTGCAACCCCAGAGTCGGCCACGACTGGACCTAATGGTCAGGGGTCCCTTTACCTTTTACTATATGGTTTGTTTCTGTGCCTCCTTTTCAAGACCAAGTATTAGTGAAATTGAGAGAGAGGAAGAGAACTTTCTTGTGCCCAAGTACCTCACAATCTAAATTAGAACAGCAGGGGGAGAGGCAAGGAAGGATGAAGGAACTGCAAATGGGATTGATGGCACATGAATATCGTCACCAGACTCTGTGCTGGAATTGGCTAGGGATCCTATTCTTAGAGGAGAAGTGGGTGCTGCAGGGAAGGGATTAAAATAAGAAGCACAACACATAATTTCCATGTATATGGCTCCATGTTAAATCCTTAGTATTAGCATTTATAAGAAACCTGCTGCAAAACCTCCTCCCAATTCCTTGGAGAGCCACTGCTGATCAGGTAGAAAAGGCTCAACTAGATGGACAAATGGTTTGATTTGATATATACAGTTGCTTCCCGCGCTGAGGGTGGATTGTTCACATAATGTTTGCACCAGTCAGTGAGACTGTCTGGCAGCTGGGAACTATCATAAACTGTGTGGCTCTTTTTAAATCACATGAGAATCCCCACACAAATTGGATACGTGGATCTAACCTGGGAATACCTTTCTTGCAACCTCCTTCTGCGCATTTTCAGCAAAAGTGCCACCAATAGAGAGGTGGCCTCCATCGCTGCTAACATCAAGCCATTTCAAGATTTATAGGTTCAGGCTAACACCTTGCATCTGGAAGCCCCCTGAAGTCAGTACAAATTATAATCTGCTCCATATGGGGGAAATTGCTAAGTACAAAACCAGGCATATCCTATGCAAAGTGAATTTTCCAAATGGACAGTAAGTCCCGAGCACCCTGGAAGAATGTACTCTGGAGGTGACAATGCCATGGACAACTCCATCTAGCAATTTCTATCAAGGAATGCATTTCTTGTTCCTTCCTGCCAAACAGCCCCATTGCCAAGATATGTAAAAAAAGTAACAAATAACCTTGTCTTCTCTTAAAATTCTGCCCTCTCTCGCCTTCATTTTATCTACTCCTCTGAGAAATCAATGGGTTAATATACATTACTCAAAAGCACAAACATTTCTCATTTTGGGAATTCTGGCAAGGCCTTTACGCTTAACTTCAGCACAATCCTGACAATAAAAATGAAGAATGAACCATCCTTTAGCATTTTTTTTAATGGAAACATTTTCTCATTCTCTAGGTCTAGGACTGTTCTATAATCCTTGAATTGTTTTAACATGCAGCATTGATGAATCAGATCCAAGGTGGCACGAGGAACTGACATAACTTGCCGTGTCAATCCATAACAGAGACTTCCATTATATAAAAAAACGAGAGTCCTGACAGGTACAATTTACTTGTATCCCGTCAATGTAGATTAGGGAGACATTAACCCTTTCCCTGTGGGCTGCCACTACCCATATCTGCAACAGCAATGTTCTTTTGATGTGGAAGCATTCCATGGAAGTCTTGACACCTCAAATGAGATCTGCCACATGTGCAACAAAGCACTGTAAGATGTATGCTTTGTGTCAAACACCTGGTATGTTACACTTTATGGAAATTATTAGGGTGAGGTCACTGACACCAACACCCTTTCTGACATCTTCAAAGCTATAATCACATCACTCTCTAACACAAAATCTTAACAATTGAATACAGACATGGTCCATATATCAAAAAGTTAAATGGGACTCCTTGAGCTAGAGGGGGGCCCCAGCTGATGAAGCATCAGGGCGAGTTAAACAGCCAAGCGAGGAGAGGGTAAGAAACACCCATTCATTCATTCATTCATTCAATTAAAGCAACAGCTCAGACAAATAAGGTCACTGCGTGCTAGGAGCACCGACAACTCAGGAGCTAAACTCTAGCGGTAGGAAGTCAGTAGAAACCTAGTTTTCAGCATTACCCTAGCAGGGAAGCTGTGAGGGGTCACAATAAACTAGACTGGAATGGAGAGAACCAGTAGGGCACAATTAACCCTGAATATAAACTGCATAGCAGCGACAACAGGGTAGGATGTAGTGGACATGGTGTTGCTCTGGGAGTTGGGCCCAGAAATAACCAAAGGGACAGAGACTCGTCCACAAAATTGTTGCCCCAAGAACAGTACTGGGAACATGCCATCATCACCCTGATCTTGAGATGTAGAATGAAATCAAGGAGGCATCCACAAGAGGAAATGCTGTAATAATGGCAGCTTTAATTACCCTCAGTTTTACCAGTGTGTCACTGTGATTCATGCATTGGTAACCCCAAAACTCAATTGCCTTCTATGTGGGGCTACACGTGGGCATTCAGCAAGTGTCTGAAATAGGTAGTGGGGGGTTAAATTCTCAAGAATAATCTTTTGGAGAATATTCTTGATTAATGAGAATATTACAGAATTTTCATTTTAAATAGGAAAATATTCATTTTAATGCACTGAAAATGATATAATTAGTTAATATACATGTTTATTCATGGGTAAACTTGTTCAGATGGCAACCAAAAACTGTACAGATACTTTTATTCAATGGGGCAATGCAGTGAATTCACATTCTTTGATTTTTTGCACCATACTTGAAATTGAAAATTCAATATAGAAACGTCAACTGTTTAAATCAAGGCCACCTCACATGCTGTTACACATAACTGTATAGGCGTAGGTACTTTAAGTGTATAAAGCATTAAAGCTACTTTCTGTAAAAACAAAAACAAAAACAAAAATCACACTGTATGGGCAAGGGTATAGAATTGCTAAGAATGAGGTCACACCAAAATAGAAAAAGGCTATTACATATAGTTTAAATACATACGAATTCAAATATTCATCAAAATAAATGAAAAGCATTTTTAAAACTAAAAATAAATAAATAAATGTTTTCTGTAGCTCACATTTCAGAACTGCCTTTGGTGACTGACACAATGCCCAGTAATGTAACTGGATCAAAACACACACACACAAAAACATTATTCATTACTTACACTGGCAATACCACAGCTTGACTTATTATTTACTAGATTTTTTAAAATGTGTGTTGTAAAACTGGTTCTTGCATTAGAATTTAGAATTGCATTAGAATTCTCCTCCGGAGAATTTTCTGGCAGAGAATATTCTCGAGAATATTTTCACCTCACATCACTAGAAACAGGAATGTGTGCATAGAGCACCTCTGCACAAGGAGGAATCTTGATTGGCCCAGGGTCCACCCCCATCTATGTTGTTTTACACATTCACCAAACATGCAGCCAGTGTGTGCGTCCGTGTATGGCTACTGAGGCTGTATGCACACTACCGGCTTAACATGCAGTGAGGTCCTTCTTTTTTTGCCGTGTTGCAAACTGCATTTGCCGCTTATTGTACAACATCAGCATAGTTTGATGTGCATCTGAGTCACCTGTTGTATGTCCACAGCAGTGGGCAAACAAGGTGGGGGTGTTTTTACTCCAGGAGGCGCTTTCAACTCAGACTGAAGCTGGCTTGAGAGAAACCAAATTAAAATTCGCAAGAAACTGCAGGATAAAGGTAAAAGACTCCTGGACGGTTAAGTCCAGTCAAAGGCGACTATGGGGTTGTGGCGCTCATCTCGCTTTCAGACAGCTTTCCAGGTCATGTGGCAAGCATGACTGAACTGCTTTTGGTGCAATGGTACAACATGACAGAAACCAGAGTGCATGGAAACGCCGTTTACTTTCCCACTGCAGTGATACCTATTTATCTTGCACTGGTGTGCTTTCGAACTGCTAGGTTGGCAGGAGCTGGGACAGTGCAACAGGAGCTCACCCCGTTGCAGGGATTCGAACCACCGACCTTCTGATTGGCAAGCCCAAGAGGCTCTGTGGTTTAGACCACAGCGCCACCTGCGTCTCATAGGATAGATGTAAATTGTGGTTAACATCATGGGCACACTGTTTCCCAAACCAGCAGTGTGAGTGAATTGAATGCAGAGTAAGCAGGAGTGTGTATACAACCTATGTGTCTTGGTGGCAGAAGTAGGGGTAGCCAATGCAGCTGTCCATTGCCCTCATGCATTGAGTGGACACGGGAAGGGGCTGTGTATATACCCTTCTATGCACTCTTTGCCTCTGTCCTTCCACACATTTTCATTTCTCCCTCTCAACCCCCGTTTTTTAAAAAAAATTCTAAGCAGCCCAATGTATGTGAATGATAATCTGTTTTCTTAATTTTGTTAAACTCAAAGAGCTGTAGAGCACATTCTGGTTTTCAAAAGTATTTGTTTCTTTTTAGTTGAGAGGCATGCAAAATATGTCAAAACCTGGCCAAAGTGCTATTTTTGTATTCTTCTAACTAAATCGTGGCCAAACCAATTTCCTTTAAATTCTGTGGAGAAGAAAAATGTTCTTGGACTTAAGCTGAGAACTATACACTACATTTTGGTCTGGAGAGAATTTTATGGCTGTGTTATACACTGCTAATAAACAGTGTAAGAATGGAAACATTGACAGGACCTCCACTGAAGGAATACCAGAAAGAAAGGCTGCAGTAATAAATTCAATTAACATCTATTAGAAATTGCAATCTTACCGCATGACGACTGGTATAAATGAGATAAAAGCAAAATCTACTGGTTCTTGTCACAGGTCCAGTAACTTTACCCTCAAATACAACTCACTGTATGGAAACTTTATGATTTCTTTTACATATGTAGAAACTACACATTCCTGGCCATAAACTGATCCCTGTTTTACTAGCTCCAATCCGTCATAAGTATAGTGAACATACTGGTCCTCAACCGATGCCATGGAAACACAACATGCCCGCATGCATGTAAACGGCAAGTAGAGTTTGGCTCAGTTATTTGGAAAAATTAAATAGAAATTAGTGATTCCATAAATACCAAATATTTGGAAGCTAACTAAAGTCAAAAACCAAACCCTGGTTTGTTTCCTGCCTGCAGGCCATGCAACACCTTACATCCTTTTAAATTCCACAGGTTATAACATTTATACTGAATTGGGAGACGTCCCAGCACGCCTGCACTGGTGCCAGGCATAACAATTACTTTGACGTGCTCTGTTTTGAAAGTGCTCTATAGGAGCAGGGTTTATAAAAGGGCACTGCTAACAACATTTAGACTGATAATGTGATCCGTGCACATGCTGATTGTTCCTACTTTGAGAAAGTTTTTAGTAGGTTAGGTCATGGTAAAGGAAGAAAAGGGAGGGGGGGAAATGAAAGGGATTTGTAACCATCACAGAACACCCACTTGCATTTCCTAGAAACGTAAACAAAAACACACCCTCTCATGCAAGATGCCCTTCCAAGTCCAGATTTCATAAGGTAAGAGGCAGGCTTTGTACGGTAAAAAGGTAATTACGGTGGAATTTCAGCTGTTGCCAGAGAACAAAGAGTACAAGCCTGTAGTCATGAGTCTCAGGTTGTACTAGATAAACCTAGCTATGTAACACAACAGAAGGTAGACTAGAGGAAGGAACAACAACAACTTCTTCTTCTTCTTCTTCTTCTTCTTCTTCTTCTTCTTCTTCTTCTTCTTCTTCTTCTTCCAACGTAGCAATGTGTGCACTCAGAAGGGACCCTGAGAGACTTCGTTTGAAAACCAAGGCGCAGCTTCCCATTGGTTGCAATGAAGGAATGGGTTTCCCAAACCCAAAACTGACTGTGAAGGCAGTTTGAAAACTGCACCAAAATCCCTATTTTTCCTTAGCTAAAATGCATAAACTTGAGCCATTGAGCAAATGCCTAACAAGAACACAGCTCACTCTTTATCAGTTTGTGACGGCAAGGCTGGCCTTGACTCTACCAGTAGAATAGACACAGACGCGTCTGTACCTTATCTTATGTGCTCACCACAAAAGACGCACAGACCCAGTCTGGGACCCAGCCAGAGCATGTTCTTGGAGATGGTGACCTCTGGCTCCAAGATAGGAACAGGAATATCCTTTTATGGTCAGGAGTGCAGGAAGGAAATCCCTTTTATGGTTAAGAGTGCCGGGGCAGAAACATCTGTGATGTCAACCTGCGTGTACAAGCTGACGTGGCTGGGGAAGGGGGAGAGGGTGTCTGGAGGATATATATACTGCATGAAACTTGTCATTTCTTTGGACTTGCTGTGGACTTGATCACGCAACTGCCTTCTGCTATCCGGAGAGCAGAATAAACTCTTTCTTTGAACCAACCTCGGTGTCATTTGACTTCCTGCCTTCTGTCCCGCAGCAATGCAGACCCAATCAGTGAACTCCAATAAGGCTACAGCAAGAGCTTCTTGCACTCAGCAGAAGCCACGTCACACGTCTGGGTTCTGAAAAACGTTTGAACACGGAAACATTTACTTCCAGGTTTTTGGCATTTGGGAGCTGAAACGTACAATAACGAAGGTGTTTGGGAACCAAGGTTCCACTGTACCTCTTAAGGCAGGAAAGATGGCCATGGGTTAACCCAATGCCCATCGTGCTCCCAATCCTATGCAGAGGGCAGGAAAGAGTTTTCACCGGTTGGTGGTAATACTACAGTGGATGCCAGCATTACAGGGCTGTGTAGATTACACAACTTAGTTGCTGTTAATTTGTTTGTTTGATGTATGTTTGCATGCATAGAATACTTTTTATGTAAACCACTTAATAGATTTTCATTATATTAAGCACTACAAAAAAATTATAAATAAAATAAGTAACTTTCAGGGTCATGCCCTCACAAAGTGTACACCAGGGGTAAGGTAAAGGGACCCCTGACCATTAGGTCCAGTCGTGATCGACTCTGGGGTTGCGGCGCTCATCTCGCTTTATTGGCCGAGGGAGCCGGCGTACAGCTTCCAGGTCATGTGGCCAGCATGACTAAGCCGCTTCTGGTGAACCAGAGCAGCGCATGGAAACGCCGTTTACCTTCCCGCCGGAGCGGTGCCTATTTATCTAGTTGCACTTTGACCTGCTTCCGAACTGCTAGGTGGGCAGGAGCAGGGACTGAGCAACGGGAGCTCACCCCGTTGCGGGGATTTGAACCGCCAACCTTCTGATCGGCAAGTCCTAGGCTCGTGGTTTAGACCACGGCGCCACCCGTGTCCCCACACCAGGGGTAGTGAACCTTTTTATACCTACCGCCCGCTAACACATCTTTCTTGATGGTAAAATTTCCTTACTGCCCACCAGTGCTCAATGGAAGGAGGATTCAGCTTGTGCCGTAGAACCCCCTACCCCCCACCTAGAATCCTGAAATGCCCACTAGTGGGCGGTAGGGACGAGGTTGACAACCCCTGGTGTACACAAATGAAAGATACACAGATGCATGAGACACATCAAATTGGTATATATTACCATAAGATAGCATTTAGTATCAAAGAATGAAATGGCACAATAGAACTATAATTATTGCCCAAATATTTTTTAAAAAACACTATTAAAAGGCAGCCCTTTCTTCAAATGTCAGCTGCGACTTGCAGTTACTGAAGCTAAAAATCAAACAAAAAATATAAATGCACGCATATTCATATTGCATAAGGTACATGTAGTTCCTTCTAATTTAAAAATTACAAGAAATATTTAGTACAATGTTACACAAAAAAATCAAGCTGCAATTATATACCCACTTTACCCCACTGAACTCAATGGGACTTACAGGATTGCATTGAGAGTCAAGTTATTCTAACAGCCAGTGGCACAACTTGCTTCATTGCACATGAACCCAGTTTTAGTTTGAATGCCTTCCATCGGTTTCATGAAGTTGCTTTTAACTTAAATCTCTTCATTTATGAATTTCAAGTTTATGAGGGTATGTTTGCAGACTGCAATATCCCAAGTTGTACCCCTGTGGGTTCAGTAAATATTCCAAGTGTGTGGTCTGTCAGCTTGTTTGATTTTCTCAAGAGCTGTGACTTGTTTACCTGTGTTCACAGGTGAGGGGGGAAATTACCATAATCTTTCATAGGCTTATATAACCATAGTTAAGAGAATGTCTGAACAAGCTTTAGAAAAGATCCCAGGCCAGCAAGTCAGAACACACAGCTATGGTAGAAAAGGAATAAATGAACCACCGCTGAGGAAGAAATAAACAGGAACTACTGACAACCCTCTTCTGGAGAATGTAAATCCTGCACTCTTTCAGATGGTGGCAATGCTTTATAAAATAAAACCCAGACTCACACTATAAGTCTCTATCTTTTCCATTTTCATAGCTCCAGTTTGCTTCCTTTCTCTATCTCTGTAGGTTCACATAGATACCTTTCCTGCAGAGAGTAGGCTGCTGAAACTTAAGGCATCTGGGACTGTGTCTAATGTTAATCCTACTCAGAACCGAACAGACCTATTAAAATTAATAGCCATGGCTAACTTCAGTTCAGTAATTTCAGTGGGTCTACACTACGTAAAATCCTGGATGACTTTCCTCTACATATGGTGTTGGCAGCATGATCCTAAGCAGGTGTACTAAAAAATAAACCCTACAAAAGTTCAACGAAATTATAGTAGTATTTTTACGTCTGCCGCTCTGTGGGCCTTGATTATACAGAAGCAAGTACCAAGCATGCAAACACAGTATTGCAACCTTAGGAAGCAGTCTTAAATTTGCTAGGGAGTGAGTTCCATTGACCACAGAAGTCAGGTCAGGTCAAACTTTTATTGCTTATGGTCAAATGCTTTTGCAAAAATTCATACAAACTCAAAGATACATTCTACAACAGTGGGACTTGCTCCTGAGCAAAATATGCATAGGATTGTGCTGCACATATTTCAGTAAATCATTTGTTCTGCTTTTTTTTTATAAAAAAACAAACAAAACAAAAGCAAAAACCCAACCCTAAAAGTACCTGACAGATTAGTTTAGCAGAGAACATGCTTCCAAAGCAAAACAAGACAAAAAGAGACACAGCAAAGGTTTTAGGTATAGATCAAACTATTCAACATGAATGCTAGAATCCGAGGCACCTTTAACTCAGGTGTTAACCCCAAATGAACTCATGAACATTTAGTTCTGACTTAACATGCGTGGTATTGGGCAGAAAATGATGCGAAGTGCTGGATTTCAAAGGACTTCAAAGTTCTTAGTTTTAAATATCTTCCGGCCAGCAGAGGGGATCTGAGCATCTTGAAACTGGTTGAGCAAAGGTGGGAGTGCATTCTCTTTCCCCTTCCTGTGCCATCCCAAGACATCACTTCTATAACCAGTAAGGGGGCTGTTTCAGTTTGACTGCCATTTATTTTAAACTGTTGCTTTTACCATTCTTTGGAGATTCAAGTACATAGAAAATAAATTGCGCGCATGCACACGCACACAAACAAATGGAGCCTGTTGCTGGAGACGCTGACCTCCAAGGCGACCTCTTGATGATTCCGCTTTGCCTCCAACAGAACACCAGAAGGACTTCACGTTCAATCATTGTTAAATGTGACCTCCTGGCTACTTCCCTACATGGGTTTAGCTGGAGGCTTATGTCTTAAAGTTCAGGCACTATAAAAACTAGGTTATTAGATGCAATCAAGAATTAGATTTCAAAGACCTTTCTTATGTCATCTGAAATTAACATATTGGACAGCAATTAAGCTGTGATTGGCGTTTTATAGCACCAATCCTTTAAGAAGACTTGAAACTACTTCTTAACAGCACGGTAATCAGAAAAAGATCGTTCTTTAAAGCGAGCACTAAATTCCCAGCAAATTATAAATCAGCTCAATATAATTATAGAAATCTCTTTGACAATGCATTGCAGAAGGAATTGGAAGCAAGGAGATATATTGCCAGATTAGTGGATGTTTTGTTGAATGAGCTTTGGGGGGGGGGGAACCTAATCAAATTCTGATGTAAAAATATTTAACAACTGTATTATTATCATTATTGTTGTTGTCAGTAGGGAGCCATGGTTGGAAAAAGATTGAGAAACACTGATCTAGTCAAACATCCTGTTTTCCACGGAGGTCAAACCCACGGAGGCCTAGGGGAAACCCACAAGTTGGACGTGAGTTTACTAGTCCTCTCCTGCTGTTGTTTACCAGCAATTGGCATTCAGAGGCACAATGCTTCGGAGCCTAGAAGGAGCATATAGCAATCATGACTAGTGCATATAGCATTACTAGTGCATATAGCAATCAATCTTCCTAGAATTTGTCCAGCCATATGGCACTGGGCATGGATGGATCTTCTCGCAGCATCAAGGGGAAGTAGAGCTTATAAAATGTGATTTAGATTTACACCAGCTGTAATCCATGCGCAATAACAAAGTGAGTTGTTAGTCACGGGGGGCGGGGGGGCGGTGCCTTGCCAAAAGGGAACACAGAGTCATGGTTCATCAAGGGTAAAGTGGATCAGGCACCTTAATTGCTGTGCACAGTGATTCGGTTAATTCAACCTCAGCATTTTTTTTCAAACATCCATAAAACATTAATCCACTCGCATTTTTTTTAATTAGTATTACTTTGAAGTTCCAGCTGGGATGTTTGATTCATAATACAATCTCTCCCCAATTCTCAGTCAGCTAAGGACAGCTCTGCTCCACATCAAAGGGCCAAAAAACACAGTTTCTCTCACCAGCTTTTGCCCATACCTATAGACTGCATGTTAGCATGAGAAAATAGTCTTGTATATCCAGCAAAGGCTTTTATGTTATGTTTTGGTTATGCCCAACTGGATTCCTATCAAACAGTAAATAATCTATTCCCTTAGAGAGTACCAGATCAAGAAAGAGGACTTCATTGTAAGTTATTAGTAAATTTTTACAAAAGGTCATTTTCATTAGGCAGGTTTAATGAAATGAGGAAAACCTAACAGCCAGCAACCAATTTTGTAAATAGTGTTACCTAGTCAAGTTGTACTAAACCACAGCTGCAGAAATTATCCCCAACACAATGTTTCAGCACCACAGTCTGACAAAACATTGGAAAATAAAAACTTGGGTCTGCTATTAAAATCAGTTTGCTTTGCTGCACTCTCACTGTCCTTAGGGGAACCACTTCTGCAGTAAGTGTCAGTCAGCGTATAAAAAATGTTCTCGATGTCTCAATGGCAAGATAATATTTTTGCCTGTCACAACTGTTCTTCTGGCACAGGAAAAACACCCAGGACACCCAATTACTGCCAGCCAGTTAATTCAGCCATACTATGTAAGACCTACATTGCAAGGCCTTGCAGGAGTTGGTCGCAAGTGCATGGAAACTTGTGCTCAAATAAAACAAAGGGGAGTTCTTGAATACAACTATGAGAGCTCTCCTGATGGGGGCCCACCTTTGCTCCACATTTGGATCCACCAGAGAGCTCCTTGACGTGCTTTTCCCCTCTTGCGCTGATGCTCATGGAGTAGGAAAACTCTCCAAACAACTTGCAGTTCTTTGTTTGGGCAGCGGATTGTTCTGCCTGGTTCTAAAAACCGATTCTCTCCTAAAGCTTGGGGCTGCAGACCATCCTTTATTCTCCTCACCATCCTGCATTTGCTGTGATCCACCTTTTACCTGCAGCTGCATCCATTTGTCCACTTTTGAATTGCTTCCACACTAGACCTTGTACAGACTTCTAATTAGATCTTCCAGCCTGAAGCTGCAGCTACTGACTCTCACAATGAGCCCTTGATGACACCCTGGACTGCACCATTTTTCCAGTTCTCCAATTACAGTGGTACCTCGTGTTGCATAACCTCCAGGTTATGGAATTTTCGGGTTATGGCTGCAGCAAACCTGGAAGTAGGTTTGCTGCTCGCACATGCGCGGAAGCGCTCTGCGGCACCATGCGCGTGCACAGAAGCAGTTCTCCAGTTATGAAATTTTCGGGATACGGCCGGGGCTCCAGAACGGATCCCGTTCGTAACCGGAGGTACCTTGGGTTAAGTACTTAATTCGTTCTGGAGGTGTGTTCTTAACCTGAAACTGTTCTTAACCTGAAGCACCACTTTAGCTAATGGGGTCTCCCGCTGTCGCTGCGCCGCCAGAGCACGATTTCTGTTCTCATCCTGAAGCACAGTTCTTAACCCGAGGTACTATTTCTGGGTTAGCGGAGTCTGTAACCTGAAGCGTATGTAACCTGAAGCGTATGTAACTCAAGGTACCACTGTATTGGCCTCTATCCTGCAACCAGACATAACTGAAAGTGACCACACAGAACCCTTATAGGCTAGGGTCAAGGGAACAGTGCTTGTATTGCACACCTGGCATGGAGTAGAGTCCAGAAGTGCTTTTAAACCTATTTTTATAATATTCAATAGCACCTGGCCACTAAAAGTACTCTATTCAAGCAACATAAAATGAAGGGAGCACACAGCTTACAATCACACTTCCACCCGTCCATTCATCTGATTGGAGTGCCTCTAGCAAGGAAGACTTCCAGTAGCCTCTGACAGGCTCTCATTTGTGCTGGAGTTTGGAGAAGGAAAGAATCAGTAGGCACCGCTCCTGCTGCTTCTTTCGGTAGCCTCCATGCAAGTGAGACAAGCTCCCACTTCTTCGCACAGCTCTCTGTGCTTGCCAGAGGGCTCTATAAATTTGTAGTGGAAAATATGGAGGCTACTTGGCTAATAAGAAGACCCATGCAAAGCAATCTAAAAATCTATAAGCAAAATATATATATATACCCATATAACCTACAAATATCAAGTAACAGACAGAAACAGAGCACCAATGGAGCTCACTTCCCCAGTGCTAATGAACTCGGTGTCAAGGGAGATGTTTATTTTATTATTACTTGGTAGTAATTTAGTAATTTATCTGCCTTGGGTTTTTTTTTAAGTGGTTGCATTGTGCATATGACTTGTATTTTAACTGTAACCCACTCTTGAATTGCATTTGCAATGAAGTGCATGTAGTAAAGTTTTTAATAATATATATCTGTCTATTAATAATCTCAGCCACCAGGGAAGGCTTTCAAACTACAGTGGTACCTCGGGTTACAAACACTTTGGGTTACAGACTCCGCTAACCCAGAAGTAGTACCTCGGGTTAAGAACTTTACCTCAGGATGAGAACAGAAATTGTGCGGCGGTGGCACGGCGGCAGCAGGAGGCCCCATTAGCTAAAGTGGTATCTCAGGTTAAGAACGGTTTCAGGTTAAGAACGGACCTCTGGAACTATTTAAGTTCGTAACGAGAGGTACCACTGTCTTGACAAAAATCATTTCACCACCAGGCTGTTGTTGGCCATTTTAAAAAAAAGGCCCAATGCAGTGGCAAACAATATGTTTGGTTCAAAATCTTAGGGCCAAGCAATCTTTCCAGAGTCACATAGTGAAGTCACCTATTGAATGCCCCTGAACTAATTCCACACGCCGCAAACCACTCTGTGGGCAACAGTGTTATCAGACAAATTTGAATAGAACCCCCGCCCTGCAAAAACCTCTCTCTCCTCCACAACAAGCTAATGGGGGAAAAAGTAGCACTGTCTGATCTTTGTGGTTTCTGAGATTAAAGTTTACAGAGCAAGACTGAATTTGTTGCTCCTTTGAGAAATTACTTTTCACAACAAATCCTTTGCTGGGACAGTGGAATACTTGTTTGCCAGCTTCTAGGGAGGAAACCTGCAAATGTAGTCTGTCTCTCCCCTCCCAAAACATTACAAAGAAACTGTATCCAGAGAGAGATGGAGAGGGAGGGAAATAGTAAAGACTGGTGGAAACTGTAATTCATATTATGATGTTGAAGGCGAGACATTCCTTAATAACCTTTACACACACACACACAGAGAGAGACACATACGACATTCCTTAATAACCTTTACACACACACACACACATACACACACACACCCCACCTCTCTGCCACTGTAATGCTATTTTTAAAATTCCAATCCGGAATCTACCTCCATGCAAAAGTAAACTTTTGAATCAAAACTCCTTATGCATCCTCTTCCCCTGTGGCATAAAATCAACTGGGGAGTGGGGGAATATGTAGACCTCCCAGTAGGCAGCACATTTATCGTATATTATCTTATAGAATCTTCTTACACACCAAAATGATGCAATGCAAGCTGCTGAACAGCCCATTGGTTTATCGAGGTAGGGTGAGTGTCCTAGGATCTACGAATACAGCCAGATGAACTTAAAATAAATATATTGATTTAAAAACAAAACAGGGAAACGAGGAAATGTTGAACTCTTCTCAGCAACAGCAGTTCTGATTCCTCCGCTTAAGGTTACTGTGTTTTATTTATGGTGAAAAGATCCCATTAATGCTTCAGCCCCATCAAACAGCAGACCAAGTCCATGAATGGCACTTATCAGAGCCCAGGGTAAATCCAATGATTAGAGGAAATTTGCCAAAGGGCCTTTGTAGCTGAGAAAAATGCCTACTCCAGAGAGGAATTTAGAAAATTCCTGGGAGCACAGGCCTTCCTTTGTTGGCAGCCCGGCAGTATTCTGGAGCAAATAAAAGCGCGCACACAAAAAATAAGAACTTAGATGCAATGAACATTTGAAGAAAATGTTGTTCAAAGCATTCGTTAAAACATTCCTTATTACATAAAACTGTGCCGACTTTGTTTAGAACCAACTTAAAAGGGCCTCTCTCAAATTACCATCGTTTCGTTTGAATGTTTCTTTTGCAGTAACAACTTATTCCCCTTTTTCCTGTTATTTGTCTAAATTAACCAAATAAATAATGTACTAGTCCAGCCATTTAATCGCAGATCACAGGCTGACCACCGTGTGTTATTTTTCTGTATGCCCTGAGAAAATTCTTGGCTAGCTAAACCGGGGGAACTAACAGCATTAAAATATGGGGCTACAACTTTCTAAGCCAGCCAGGTGTGACATGATATTTTACTAGGGGTGGTTTTTCCCAGAAAAAAAAATTATGTGGGATCCAGTTATACACCTAGTGAGGCATGCACAATTGCTGTTAACCTCACAATGGAAGCTGAATTCCCACTATAGATATTACTTGCAGGGGGGCGGGGGGGGTATTTTCCACAATTTTTCAACAGTTTACGCTTTTCACTTTTTAGTAAAAAGAAACAGCTATATAGTATGCTTCTTAAAATTAGACAAAGAAATATATTGAATCATTGCATCCAATAAATAATTGGAAAGATGTTTTAAACAACGTATTAATAGTACTGATTTTTGAAAATGCAAAGAGTAGTCAAATATTTGACTTAAGGCTGTATTTTAAAAAGGTAAAGGGACCCCTGACTGTTAGGTCCAGTTGCGGATGACTCTGGGGTTGCGGCGCTCATCTCACTTTATTGGCCGACGGAGCCGGCGTACATGCTGTGGCCAGCATGACTAAGCCGCTTCTGGCGAACCAGAGCAGCACACGGAAACACTGTTTACCTTCCCGCCGGAGCGGTACCTATTTATCTACTTGCACTTGATGTGCTTTTGAACTGCTAGGCTGGCAGGAGCTGGGACCGAGCAAGGGGAGCTCACCCCATTGCAGCGATTCGAAGCGCCAACCTTCTGATCAGCAAGCCCAAGTGGCTCAGTGGTTTAGACCACAGTGCCACCCATGTCCCTAAGGTTGTATTTAACTACATGCAACTTGTAACTGGTTTTCATATCCATGTTTTGTTGCTTCATTTGATGAAAAGGTACCACCATCCTGAAGTGCACTAGGATTCCTGATAAACGTATTACATTAAAAACTTCCATTAATGGAGTTTTCCATCACACTGTGCATACAACGAGGGCTTGGCTAGCCCATGATGACAGCCAAGTTCAACAGCTTGTGATTATTATTCACCTCATCAGAAAAACTTTTTCTCCTAGAGAAGCGAACCATGCTCCATTTGCACATTTGGTCTCAATTCATTACAAGTTGAAGTGGTGCTACCCCCAAAAGCACTACAATTTATTTCATGTTAACAATAATGAAAAAGTAAAACCTACGTGAATGCAATACATAATTGTTCATAATTGTAATGCTGAATGTTGCAGGCAATACATTTTGGCTCAATATTTCTCCAATACCATTTTCACTATTATCACATTAAAAACCAAACATCCTAATTGAATTTCAAACTGAACAAGTCCCAGTAACAACCTTTGCAGAATTTGGGGTTTTTTTGCTGTGTTTCTTGCTCTCGCTATTTCTCTGTTGGTGTGTTGTATTTTAAACTGCTTTTGCCATATGTATTGGCAAAAATATATGTGGCGCCTGATCCTCTGGTCAGACTCATGATGCCTCCTCTGCACAAGCAACGTCAAGGACTGACGGATTGCTGTAATGGGGTTTGGGGTTGCTTGTGCGTAAGGCGCAAACTGCTCCAAGCTGAGTAGTTTGGTTAAAACTTTCCCCTGGCTGGACAGTCAATACTCTGTGACTGTCTCAATCACTGGCAGAATCCGTCAGTGGGCGTTTCCTGAATTTCCTCCAACATAAAAGTTCTTTGACACCAAGTCGTCGCCTAGCTTCCCTGCGCGGAAGCTTTCTGCGCAGAGTGGGCGTCCCAAGGGGAGGTCCTGTGCTCTCCCCGCTGGTCTCGCTGGAACAGTCCCAGAGCCTTCCCTCCGAAGCTCCCTCAGCCTCCTCTTTCTCCCTGGCGTCACGTCTATTTCCTTCCCCAGCGGAAGCTCTCCCTCTCTCCTTGCTGGTTCCCTCTCCAGCGTCATTGGGCAGCCTTACCACCACCCTTGGCTCCAATGGCAGTTCCCTGACATATATATTTTGAAATTATTGTAAGCTGCCTTGGATTGGCTTTTGTTTAGAAAGGCAGGATATAAATTTTAGAATATATAGATCATGTTCACTTGACTCTTCTATCTCATGTTCATTAAATACTTTTAAGATACGGCTCTATAAAGCTGCCCAACAAATATAGTCTGCTGCATCTTCCAAGCTCCTAAGTGTTATTGCTGTCAAAAGCTCATGGCATGGGGGAAACAGATAGGGCAGGGACAAGTGCCCACAATAATTTGCCCTGGGTGGAAGGGTTGGGAGAGAAGCAAAAAGGTAGCTCTCCAGTCTGCATGTTTCATATCTCAACTTTGGGAGAGAGCAATGTCTCCAACTGAAGGTCACTCTGCAAACTGGCTCTGTGGACTGACCTACGTCCAACAGCTATCACTCTTGTATTCCTGTTCCTCTATGCACCAGCATCCTAACCAAAAACATTTTTTTGCAAAGAAGTCCTGCTCAATTAAGAACCTTCCACATATAGGCAAAACACAGTAAGAACATATAATCAGCATTTCACAGATAAACATAAGCGGACAAGTGTCGACAGTGCATGCACAGAATAAGAAAGAAAGCACAATCCACACATCAGTTAAGTAAAAAAAAAAAAAAAAAAAAAAAAAAAGCAAATTTGCGCTCAGATTGATTCTGCACCTCGTGGGCTGTGATTGTTGTTGCTATCAATTAATAACGTGAATAAGCTAGGCATATATTGAAACTAGAAGCCAGAAGCAGACAAGAGTCAGATGACAAAAGACAATAGGCATTTGTATGGGTGCTTTTCTCCCTTCCTATAACACTTCATTGTAATCAAAGGCCTGATTTTCATGTTATGGTTCAATGCCACTCTAAAACGTAACATGAGGAGGGTTTAGAAAAACACTTGATTCACAACAACAACAACAACAACAACAACACCCAGACCCCGGTGCCTCTGGGTAGTTAAGGGGAAAGAAGTGCTGGAAAGACACTGCCAGTCACCAGACAACACTGAGCTACATGAACTGTGGACCAGCTTGCTATAAAACATCTTATGATGTTCCTGAAGTTTCCCCCTAGTGTACTACAGGCTGCAGGTGAGAACGCAATGTTCCCACCATGCAAACTAGTCATCTCCTTTTCACATGCTCATTTCATATACACAAAGGTGTTTTGGTGGGAGGAAGGAGCATTTAAACATACAGCACCCACCTTCAACCTGAAATGGTACACAGTCTCCCCCCCCCTCAAAAAAAGTGTTACTGATTGCTTCTGCCGATTACATAAATTAGCCCTAAGCTTGCTACACGAGACTTAAAATTTTGACGTGGGGACATTTTCAAACAAGCAATCCTGTGTGTGTTCTGAAATAGTACAGCTGCATGAGGTTACTGCTTTGAAACCTGCATGTTTCAATCAGTCCTTCGTTAACCTGCAACAACATGAATTTCTCGTGCTTGCTTTGTACATAGCATCAACTTCTCTAGGCCATGCTGATGATGAGCAGACAAAATATTTGCAGGCAATACCCTGAGATCTACATGTATAGGGTCATATACACATGTAATAAATGAATAAATTAATTAATAAATGCAAATAAATATTCAGTCTACTAAAAGGCCAAATTCCGGTGTTGTAAACCACTCTGCAGATTTCAGTTTCCAGTGTAAGAATTTGGTCCTATGGTACTTATCTTGCTTACTCAAGACCATTTGCTACTATTTACTTGGTGTGAATAATTAGTTGCAGATTGCATGCATTAATTCAAATATCTTATCTGGTCCTGAAGTCCATGCAATCTGTACCCCAACACATTCAATAATTGTGACTTCCTTTCCCCCCTCGCCACTTCTTATAGTTTCACTGATCTTAAGGGCTTTTCTTTGCAATGTGTCCTTAACTGCAATATGTTTCCTCATAAAACCAGTTATAGACTTTTATTTTATGTTGGCTTTCTCTCTCTCTCTCTCTCTCTCTCTCTCTCTCTCCCTCTCTCTCTCTCCAGACTGTTCACTAGGATGAGGAAAGAGCACAACAACAGCAGCGTAGGGGGAAGTCTGATTTGGCATGTGAGCTCACTTGAAACCCAATAAAACGCTATTTATTTGCAGTGCTTGGTGACTGACGCTCTCACATTTTTCAAAATAATGAAGTTGCAAAGGTGCTGCCTTTTATTGCTCTGCAAATGTTGTTCATTTTACTGTTTGCTTTAAATGCCGCTTTACTGCTCCTGGTGGGCTTGCATCTATAAAGCAGTGTGATGGCAGTGACGGAATACAGGGCCCCCATTAGCATGTAAGTGGCCTGCTTGCGAGTGACTCGCTCGCTCTCGTTTCTAGCTCGTTTTCCACTTGACAAAAAAAAAAAAAGGCTCAGAAATATTACAAAGCAAGAGTTTGCATCAAATATACGGAATATATACAAAGAGATGAAGCTCAGGAATAGAGCACATACTTTGCATGCAAAAGGTCCCCGGCATCTCCAGGTAGGGTTGGGAAACACCCCTGTCTGAAACCCGGCAAAGACGCTGCCCGTCAGTGACTGTAGACAATACTGAACTAGATGGACCAGTGGTCTTGACTCGGTATAAGGCAGCTTCCTATGTAAGAGATAAGAAAGCGGGTATGATGGCAACACCGGGACTCACCACATCACTCACTTGGCACCTTAAAGCTACACTGCTCTAGAAGTACTACTCTAAAAAGGAAGACAAACATGCTGGAAGAATGTGCCTCTTATTCTGACCCTACGATTCCCCCCACCAGGTCTGGCATTTTGTCTACAAAACGTTAATGTAGAGATCAGCACAGTTGCTGTGAAGCAGCGTACCCACCCCAGACTCAACAAAAAAAACCCCTCACAAAACCGTATGTGTCCCTGCTGAAATCCATACTCATTCTGCCACTATCACTGTTAGGCCGTCATATATTTTATCATATAATAACTGGAGCTAGCACATGTTGCAAAGAAGTGCCCAAACAGTCTAGGCCAGTGTTTCCCAAACTTGGGTCTCCAGCTGTTTTTTTAGACTACAGTTCCCATCATCCCTGACCACTGGTCTTGCTAGACCACTGGTCTTGATGGGAGTTATAGTCCAAATATAGCTGGAGACCCAAGTTTGGGAAACACCACCCTAAGCCATGCTTCAAGACTTAAATTCTACCTTCACCCTCCCATTTCACTATATGCTGAACCAAGTGACACCGCCCTAACCCATGCTTTTCTGGGAGATGTAGGAAGGCATGATATTCCAGTTTAGGACCCAGTTCCAGAGCAAACTTCCCCAACTAGGTGCCCTCCAGATACTTTGGTGCACAACTCCCATTAACCCCAGCCAGCATGGCCAGTGGTAAGGGATGATGGGAGCTGTAGTCTAACAACATTTGCAGGGTTGTTCCAGAGCCACAAAGAAGAGGTTGGAAGTGACATTTTTTCACTGTAGGTATTTGCATTTTATTATTCCTAAAATGAGTGCATAAGCTCTTGAGGAAAAAGGAAATTCATAGAGTCTTCATACAGATATTAAAAATATGTGAACTAGTCCTAAGTGTACAATACCAACGGGTGGAACACAACAAAACAAAGACTCATGTGAAGCAATACAGTGGATGAAGGAGACAAGAGAGAGGGAAGGTGAAGACTGCTCTTCCTTTCTCCCACATCATCTCCCTTCCACCTAGCTCCAAATAACTGCAGGGGCTATTGCCACAAATTACGTCAGCCCCAGGAGATCCCAGGGATGAGCAGCCCCATGCCACAGCCATTTTCATAAGCTAGATTCCAGGACCTAGAAGTTGCCATCATCATTGTTTCAGTGACTATATGAAATCCTGGGACATGCTAAGTTTGCATCAACAACAAGCTCTTCTGATATGGACCCTACAAAACAGGTATGGTGGTTACTACAAGGATGTGCAGTCATGGAAGATCCTGAACTGTAGAGGCCACTTGACACCTAAGGTTGAGAGTCCTTTGTATCTGCTAGCTCCATGGAAAATGGACCATGGGAAAGGAGCACCACAGAGCAAAAGGAGGTGGGCAGAAGCACAGCAATTTCCTTCTCCCAGCCTAATGGGTGCAACTCAACCTCTTCCTTTCTAAGACACACTAGTGGCTTGGGCATGGGTGCTAATCCAGGGAAACAATGGCAGCTTGAGGATATCAGCTGCTTTTGGTCCTCTCACTGTTATTTTACAAAGATTAAAAACCCCTTTAACTAAGTGCCCCCTACTACCACCTATGTACGCAGCTGTCTGCATGCTGGGGTATGTATCTAAAATAAAATATAGCTATTACTAGGATGCGAATAAATCACCATTGCTGTGTATATTAACATTTCACTTGTTGTAGCAAAGCCATAATCAAAAGAATACTTAAGATACAATGGGTTAACCTTGGCTGACTGCTGCAATGTACTGCAATGACTTTCTGGAGGCTATACTGGCACAGAACATCACAGCTCAACATGGTATGGGAAAGGTGAAATTGCAATACATCCAACACTTTGGGTGTCATCCATTCGTACTCTTAATGAAAGTAAACAGCAGCAGAAGGCATCGGTGCCACACACAGTTAAAGCCATGAGCCTACATAAATTACGCAAATCGGAAGTTACACAGAAATCAATGTGAAATAGCATGTACATGTGCATCGCTGTGCGAAAGTACAGCCTAAAGTGTTAAATTGTGTAAAGGAATGATATATTGAGAGAATAACATGTTAACTGGAACCCTCTGAAAGGAATGTAAATGGCCACAAATCAGTTTCTTTAATTGCCATCAGCTGCATAAATTGTATGACAGTCTAAAAGATAAGTATCAACTCTGAGAATAGGTCGTCGAAAAAATGCAAACCCGGCAAAATGCATGCACTCAAACATGCTTGGTTTATCACATTTTATTTGATAAGTGTAGCAGATGGCTCACATTTAAGGGTTGTTCATTTTTTAAAGTGAGACAACCAGAGTTGAAAAATAATATGCTTTGCGGCCTGCATTTAAAGGAATTATTATAACAAATCAACATGATTGTTAGCTTGATTATAGTGGCAAGAATCAGGCTTATAAAGGAAGACAGTAGAAAGCTGGGGGCCATTCTTCTACATTTGGTTCTGCTCAAAGATTTCTATGAGTTAATTACAGAGCCCTCTCCCGATGGGCTCCTCAAATACCGCCATGATCATTCCAGCATATGAATCCAGAAAGATCTAAAGTTCTATCAGAGAGAAGATACATGGCTAATGGATCTTTCGAGCCTATGTAATGACAGTATGCCAGAAGACAAACTCGGAGCAAATTTGTTGGAATTACTTGCTAAGCACCCAACACCAGCCATCTATTTTCTAATTCGCTAAGGGATTTGGAGATAGCGGCACTCATTGCAGTAGCTGGCTGAACTCCAAACAACACACAACATTGCCATTCACAACCAGCAATTTCAAGAATGGCTTTTAAAAAGGAAATTGTGGAACCCTAGGTGCTAAAAGGGATTTTACAGCTGGCCTCGCTTGTAGTTCTGATGCAGACGGATCCCTCTATATCTGCTATTTGCATTGGAGGATCAGGAGAAGAAAGCTACCATTTGAGCAAAACCCATCTCTGGATGAGAAGGAACTTGCATGAGAGCCCAGAACTCTGTAACAAGAGCGCATGCCTTGCATGAAGGTGGTTCTATATATAAAGGGTTTGTCGGCAAGCAATCCAGCCTGGTACAAAGTAATTTCCAAAGTCCAATCAATGTACAGATGTGACAGAATTCACTGTCCTCCAGCAAAAAAAGGGAAGGCCAGAGAAATAATCATGTAGAGACAATGCAGGCAATCTCTTCCAGGTATGGGTTCTTTGTGATCCTAAGTACCGCTACAATACTTATTTTCTTCCTTCCCTTTTTTCTCTCAGCACACTAATGTGCTCTGGCACAGGGTTTGGGGATTTATGTTGTAAACTGAGGTGTAGTGACTGGGATCAAAGGGGGTTGAAGACCTGTTACTATTTGTACAGCAGGATCCCAGGAGGATCCCTGCCTCCAATGCCCTGGATCTGCCCAATAAGTATAAAAATGAGCTTTTTAGCCACTGAGAATAAGTCTTTTCATCATTTGTGTTGCTTGGAGCCAATGAAAGTGAAAGCAGGTAAGTCAGCCACTGAGAGTTGACTCCTAGGGTCACTCTGGAGAAGCTGTGAGGGAAGAACATCAGGGAGGAATGGTTCTGTGTACATCAATCCTTAACATTTAGGAACAGTGAAAACACAAGGTGCTTCAGTTTCAAGAATGCCAACTCTATTATGTACAACGGAACTTAAAAAGGAAAACGCAACTTAAGTCACTCCAGCAGAAAATACTGGAACACTTCAAATAATTTATTCATGCACATACACAGAAAATAGTAGCTCTAGCTGAGAAGCAACACATGGAGATCTGCACTGATTATTGCAATGCATCCCTAATTATTAGTAAGGTAAAGGTAAAGGACCCCTGACAGTTAAGTCCAGTCGCAGATGACTTTGGGGTTGTGGCGCTCATCTCGCTTTACAGGCTGAGGGAGCCGGCGTTTGTCCGCAGACAGTTTTTCCAGGTCATGTGACCAGCATGACTAAGCCGCTTCTGGCGCAACGGAACACTGAGACCAGAGCAGCACAAGAAAATGCCATTTACCTTCCCGCCAGAAGCGGTACCTATTCATCTACTTGCACTTTTTGGCGTGCTTTTGAACTGCTATGTTGGCAGGAGCAGGGACCAAGAAACAGGAGTTCACCCCGTTGTGGGGATTCGAACCACCGACCTTCTGATTGGCAAGTCCAAGAGGCTCAGTGGTTTAGACCACAGCGCCACCCGCATCTTAATTATTAGTACTCTTGTATAATTATAAGATCATGGTATAATGTTAGAGGGGGTATGACCAGGGCTATCATAAAGAGATGGATTTCTGAATTTGCCACTACACTATTGATTGTTAATCATAAACAGGTCAATCTAAAGCTTTGCTGGGTTCATACACAATGTTTTTCAGTGCTGCACCTGAGACTGTGGAGCTTCAATCGGATGGGAGTTCAGACATACTCCAGAACTTCTGGGTCAGACAGAAGTGAACGTGGAGCTGCCACAGCCTCAAGCATACTGGTGAAGAGATTGCAGGAGTAGCCTTGAACACACAAAAAGGGTCCTGCAATATTTCTCAAAGGTTCTCCTGTGCTAACAGCAATTAGAAAGTTCAGCTGTAATTTCACCCCTTGTGCAGGCAGGACCTTGTCTCACCTTAAACAGGAAATGGGGACTGAGTTAGCAGAGCCTGAATATAATGGAAGTCTGTAACTGCAGCGTAGGTAGCACAGTCATCAATATAAATCTGTCATAGACATATTCTTGGAGGAAGAGGAACTTCCATATGCTACAGACCCGACAATTTCTGATGCTGATGCAGATTGATGGCACTTGAGAAGGAATAAGCCTTTGAACCAACAGTGCTGCTGATAATGTTCAGGGCTAAGGAAGTTGGCCGTTATTAAGAGAACGTGACCCTTTTATAACAGTGCACCAAACCGATACCTCCTTAAAGGAAGTGAAACAGGAAGAGTGATCGTTTTGTACTACTGCTACAAAGGACAAAGGACTGTGAGGTTCAGGAAAGGGCTCATAGACTGAAATATATTCTGTGTATCTCCTTTCCACACTTTTGAATATGGTATTAAGCTAGCCAGGGTGGTGCCAGAAGGAACTGCTCTGCATTTGGAGTGCCCGGCCAGAGAAGGTATCCTAGCACCACCCTTCCTAGTTTATTGCTAACCTCAACAGCAAGGAAAAAAGATGTGCCAAATATATTTCAAGCTATCACTTTCCGCCCCCTGAACAGGCAGGGCCTTCTCAGTTGAGGCACCCTGACTTTGGAATGCCTTTGTCAGAATGAACTGTCCTTATCCACCCCACCCCACCCCACCCCCAGCACCAGGAGAATAACATTTCATTGGCCTTTTAGTTCTGTTTTTGCTCTTATGCTGTGTTTCTAACCAGCATGCTGGAATCCGTGTCTTGTATTTTTTTAAATTGCATTTAAATTTTTGAATGAGACTCTCTCTCACTGTGTGTACAGGCTACTGACACATGATGACTACACCTATCAGTGGAGCGTATCAAGTGATTGACATACCTGGCAGGCATAACTTTTGCCTGCTTTACCTAGAAAATGAGTCTAAAATTTGGCCAACATATATTTATTTTGGCTTCTTCATCACCGATGAATGAACCCCTGTCCATTTAATGCCTATATACATTTGCAACTGTTGATGGGGGTGTGACAAATGGAAAACAATCATGCTATATACCAAACTGGTGAACAAGCACCAAGTGAAACGAACATTACTGAAGACCAGTGATTAGACAACTGGCATTGGATTATTAACAAACAAACACACACACACACACACACACACACACACATTTCCCCATCATCACTGCCACCAGAGACGTATGAAAATGTCTTATACAGGGCCAGTTAGCCCAGTATTGTAAACTCTGATTGACAGGAGCTCTCTGGTACAGGATGTTTTCCACCTGCTACCTGAGATCGTTTTGGAGGTCAAACTGAGACCTTGCATACGCAAAAAAGGAACTGCATGCTGCTGTCATTTGACATTTAGATAGCGTGAAATCATGTTTTCGTGGCATATTTTTCAGTCAGCTACATATATCTGGCTTCAGATTATGATAGTTTAAAAAATTCTACCACAGTTCTTCAATCTAGTACCTTTCAAGCAAGCTAATATCCTCTTATATAAGTACATTTGAGGTATATGATCCAAAGTTGGGTATAAATTTTGCATACCTGAGCAAACAGCACACAAAAATAAGAATGCAGCAATGGAACCAATAGAACTTTTACAAAACACTTATGTAGTTGAAGTGGTAAAGGAAATGACAGAAACTACAAATTGAAAGAGAAATATAGCCAAATATTCTGGAAGATCCCTGCTGTTTTAGCTTGCAGCGCATTAAGAGCCTTGGATCTATGAATGAAAGTGGTTTGGAGCAAATTAATAAACTGCTCAGTGTCACTATTAATTAATTAAAAGCCATTTCGCCCCCCCCCCCAAGTAGGACTAACAGAAGGCTTCCTATGTTCTACCACTAACTGATTAACTGAGTGACTCAAGACGTAAAATCACAATTGGGCCTGCTCTCTTTCAGCTGGCAGGCCAAGTTCAATATTTTTCCTGTGAGGCATGCCTGTACTATAAAAAGAATGTGATATTTGAGTGTGTCCCTGCTCTCTCAGTGTTGGCACTAAATCCTTCCCTAGGCCTCTTGCCATATTTCAAGAGTACAGTATGAATCACAGTCATGTGGCTCCCCACGCTGCCAAATATTCGTTTCAGCAGCTACCAAAATGCAAGTTTCTCTCGGGTCTCTGCCAACCGTAACGTCCCTTGGCTAAGACCATGAAGCACACATGTGTCGGTGGGAGGGAAAAGGGGTTTCCCCCCCTCCCGCCGCACCTCTGCCGCCCTTAATCCTCAATGAGGAAATAAGTAGGCAGTTTGTTATAAAAATGTTAATCACGGGGCTGACTAAGTAGGTGGCGTATGAAAACAGAGGTTTTCGGAACAGGGCGAGAAAGCGCGAGGTGGAAAAAAAATGGGGCAAAGTTCAGAGGGAAAGAAAAGAAATGGAGGGTTCTGTAGCCATCCCTGAAGAGCTGAGGTAGAGAGGTGAACCTCTGGCCTGGCAGCTGAATTGCAGCCCTTGAGGGTCTCTCTTGTGTGGGACTCAGGAGAGCACATCTCTTAGCAGCCCAGCTCTGGGTGGGAAATGTCCTTGTACCGTGGAAATACCTCTTGCATGTCCGCATGGAAATTGCAGTGTGGTGTGTGTGCAGGCTGGGTTTGATTTACCATACTGTTCTGTCTATAAGATGCCCCCATGTATAAGACGCCCCCCTACTTTTGGGGACTCCAATTTAAGAAAATTGGGGGAGACAGCGCAGAGTTGTTGAGCTTTTTAGTGGGGATTGCTGAAAACCGCTCGCCTGCACGTGTCGCTAAATCAACCTCCCGTCTGCCCCATTGCCGGCATGAGCTGCCAATCACCCGCCCAACTGCCAGAGCGTCAGCCAGTCAACACCACCCATTGACGCAGCAACCAATAACATGCACAACTGCCACTGACAGCCTAGGCAGCAAACAATCAAACGTTCACCCTATGTACTACCCATGTAGACCCTCACTTTTTAGCTTGAATTTTAAAGAAAAAAACATAGCCTTATACACAGGAAAGTACAGTAAATGAAATCAATTGAAATCACTCAGGCATGCCCAAAGTCCATTTCGGGGGCTAATCCGGCCGCTGGTCTGTTTAACCTGGCCCCTGTGGCAGTTTATTTCCTGGGGTAAAATCCTTCACTTCATCACATATGACCCTCTTTGAAAAAAGTTTGGACACCACTTGATTTATTCTTGCTGGTATAATCTTAGTATTTGCAACCAGACGAAGGTTTCGTTTTTGGAATAATAAATTTTCAGAGTAGTTTTTTTTTCAGTTATATCAAAAATTCCTGATTTATTTATACTATGAGAAACACACAGATGGATAATTATGAAATTATTGTGAGGTTTAATAAGTTAACTGTTTATATTTGGGCAACTTTTCTGCTGTACTTCATTGAAAGGAGAAAAATAATCATTTCCTTAATAAAAATTTAAACAATTTATTTAACTAAAACAATAACATTATGGCATATGTATATATGTTTGTTAACTGATGTGGTTAAACAATTATTATTTTTTTTTTAAAAAAAGACTGAGTTTTCGCACACATGAAAAACTTAAAACAAATCCTTATTTTTGATGAATAGCCTTTGGACTATAATGCAACTTAAATAGAAAACTATTTTTAGAAAGATTTTTCCTCCCCTCCAAAAGCATTTTATTTTAAAAATCTAATTTAAATTTTTCAAAAAGTCTGATTTAAATAAAAAATCTGATTTAAATTTTTAAAAACTGATTTTTTAAACATATATATATATTAAAATTGTTGTTGTTTTTATCCACCGTGTGTGTGTGTGTGTGGTCACATCCACTGCTGGTGTGCAGCGTTCAGTAGGTTGCCTCTGAGGTATGCAACCCTGAAAAATGTTCCTCACACTTGAGTCAAGATGGCCTTCTGCCTTCTTGCTGCGACAGCTAGATAGCAAATGGCTATCTAGGTTTACGACCCTCCCAATTCTTGTGACTGCTATTTGTTTTAAACTGTTTTTAATATTGTGTTTTTGAATTGCTATCACCCGCCCAGGGACCTTATGGTGAAGGACAGGTAAGAAACAACAACAATAAATGCCACAGGTAAAATCCCGTTACTAGCGATTCCTACATGACCTCATTTGTGGATACGGGATTCCTGCCAATATATTCCAGCCAACCCTTAAATAATCTGAAGAGAAATCTGATGGAAAGCAGAGGCCTACAGCAATAAGAAATGGGATGTATAGGGTGTTAGGGAAGGGGTGGTACTTCTGGTGGGGGACATATCATGTTCCTTCTGGGGTAGTTTGTCCATCTTCAGTCCCCACCATGCACTCAGCTCTCACCTGTGGCTCCTAGAAGCTGTCAGCATCATAATAATAATAATAATAATAATAATACTTCACCCATCTGGCTGGCTTTGACAGGCTGGCAAAACCAGATGAGGGTAGACAATGGGTCTCAAACCCTCAGTGAGTTAGGGACTTCCCCTGCCTTTAAAGAGGCTCTGGCAGACTGAATGGACGAGACCAATAGTGGTCCAGCGGTCAAGAAGGCAGTTTCTGCACGTGCTGTAGAGGGAAGTGAGGGGCTGATGGGGCTCATCAACAAGGGAGAAGGAAAACTCTGACCCTTAACCCTCTGCTGCCTCACAGGGTATCTTCGGGAGAAGTAAAGGCTGAATAGTAAGCCCTACAGAAATCTGGAGTAGAGTCCCTAAGGTGGTTCCAGCAGCCAAGTTGGTGCCAGATGTATTCTCTGCTTTCCTTTGGGCCACATCAGAGAGGCCAAGTGGAGAGTCTTGTCGTCTGGGCAGCCCAGAACTTCCATATTTCCAGGGAAATATTCAGGTGTGTAAGGAGTGTGTGCACAAGGTAAGGCATGATGTAAGGAAGGATGTAATTGGACAGAGAGACTATAACTTTTGCCCTACAAAGCATGATCTGTAAATAGAGCTCACATTTCTCAGTGTTGCTGTTTTTTAAAAAACAAAAACACCACAATTAACATTCCTCAGTAATAATAAAGGGATCTCAATCCACGGCAAAAGAAATATGAGAACATGGTGTTTGTTATGGCAGTTTAAACAAGCCTGTGTAAGTGTATGGAAGTCAGTTTGGAGATCACACTGCTGCTAACAGAACAGGAAGAAAGATGGAGACAACTGTAAAACTATTAATTCACCATATCCACACTTGGTGAACAATAAATCAGCTCTAGGAGGAATGTTAAGATCAATGCACAACTTATTCTAAAGTTAAGGAAGTCGAGAAATTGCTGTGAATGGTTATCCAGCTCACTTTGCAGGCTGACAAAAAGATTTGGCTGCTTCCTGCAAATTACCTTCCACAGTCCTTTTGAAAAGCTAGGAATATGGAAATTTAATATGCTTACTAACCTTTTCCGGTCATGGTTGCATTCCAGGAAGAGAGAAAGAGGATGCCTATGTTTTGTAACCGCCTAATAGTCTCAAAAGCTGAGGAGATAGGTATGGCAAAAATACAGAGGCATATCTGAAATGTCTGATCAAACCAGAAATTTGGACAAATTACTTTTATTTCTATGTAAATAAAAGCATGGCCTTTAGAAAATAATTCTACAAAACCATCTGTCTGTTTGCAAGGAAATGCGCATTACAAAGAAGACTGCTGGATTAGAAAAGGGGATTTACTTGTTGAGTGAATTGTTTTTTAAGATCCAGATGTATATTGAGGTAAGCCAGAGGCATAAGTTCTAAACATGCCCATTTATGCCATGATTCTTTAAAAAAAAATTCACTTTAATCCGACCAGTGTTATGTGCACACGTAAAGGATTTCTGCACACAGATGGTCCCTTCTGTAAGTGCAAAACATTGTTGCTATTTTTGTTTGCGCATGTAAAATAATCATTTAACATGCTAGAGTGCAATTGCACACATGTTTATGGAGATAATGTCTCTGTAAACGGTGTTCTCCAGGAGTGAAGCTATGGATACTAAGGGGTGATTTATCTGGTTGTGACAGCTGACAGATGAGTCACCATAGTTGTGAAAATCACAGCTGAGAAGCATCAGTTGCCTCCATAGTTATTGGCTCATACAAGGTATTGTCTGTGAAAATCTGTGGGACACTCGGAGAATATCACCATGATGAACCATCTTTAAGTTCCACTGAACGTCAGTGATAGAAAACACGACATCATTAACTTGGAGAGAGAGAAATTGGGCAGGGTGGAGTGGCCAAGGAAATTATTACTCTAATAGTTTCGGGCTGTTTCAAGATGTGTGGTTCTTTAAACTGATCAAAAGAAGAAAGAACAATCAAGTAGAAAGTAATGGATACTTTAATATATAGTTATATTGTCTTAGAAGGGGTCAGAATAGTTAATCCTGTAGGTCCCTTCAGGCCTCTTGACCTGATATTTGAGCTTTATATATAATTATAAAGATGTTCCATATATGCATAATAACATTCTTTATTATAGACTGTTGGTCAAATTTAGTTGCAAGTACTCATACCCATCTCAAAAATAATTCCAAAGGATTAAAGCCTGCTGTTTGGGCCCAATGTTAGGACACTGAGTTTCTCAAACCCCATTTAGTTTCAGAAAGCCTTAAATTCTATCTCAATTAGAGTAGTTTCCAAGGATAGCTTTTAAAATCTGGCTCTGGTAGCATTATAAAGAGACTGAGAAAAAGTATAGCATACAATATATTAAATTTTACTCTGGCCATAAATACAAAAGCATTGATCAGCCAGAATTAAGTGTTATTTTCCATTTAAGTAAGCTGAAGGCGTGATTTGAAATCTCAGTCACGTAAAAGCTTTTTAGCACAAATAGAATGTTAAATATTGCAAATACATTTATTGAATACGATCGGTCTTAATAAATGAATACCATACAGTTCAGCAGGAATTCTGAATAATCTGCAACCAGTTATAGAGTGCAAGGAATAAATTTTGTCTATTATCTTCCTCAACAGGTAAGTTTCTAGATTTGCTGAACTATCTATGGATAAATCATAAAACCAGGTAACAGATTTTTGCACTTCATATTCCACTTGTCAGGCCCCATTTGATCAAGCAAACATTTTAATAGGAAATCTATTTTGTGACATCTGACAAAGCTTTATCCAAATATATGAACACAACCTTATATATCTGTGCCCTAATGGAAGGGAATGGGGGAGGTGCTACTACAGCACTGACCATAGCAGCTGGAGCTTCTCAAAGGAGGTTCAAGAGAGCTCTAAGAAGCTGAATTTTGGATGACTTCCAAATAATCTCTTCCCCACCCCATGCTTCACAAATCCCTGCCACAGATTCTTTGGGCCACAGGCTTCATGACAAAGGATTTTAATTTCCGATGAACCCAAATTCCCACCATTACCCAAAAGACTCAAAATGGCCCGTGAAGTTTTGGATTTTGTTGCCTTTAGGGCAGCTACGTGTTCCTGAAAGAATATCCCCAAATATTTAAAGCTTGTATAACCCATTCAATTTGATGCCCAACTATTAACTATTTGCAACTGTAGTAGTCGTCCCAAATTCTTCACACTTTACATTAATACTGGGATCTTATCATAATAAGTGAATGGCAAGTAAAACTCTAAAGTAGCTCAGTTGTGCTGCAGTGCTTAAAAGATGAACCAGAAGCGGCCAGTAAGCCTACTTGACAAACACTATGGGTAGCTAGAATTTTAGCAGTCAACAAGCTACTAATTCCAAACCCAACACAGTTCTGTACCTGTGCACATACTTTTACTATTCTTCCTTGGTTAGACCAAACCTGGAGTCCTGTATCCAGTTCTGGGAAAAAATTAAGGATATTGACAAGCTAGAATGTGTGCAGAGGAGGACGACCAAGATCAGGGGCAGGCAACCTAAGGCCCGGGGGCCGGATCTGGCCCAATCACCTTCTAAATCCGGCCTGCGGACAGTCTGGGAATCAGCGTGTTTTTACATGAGTAGAATGTGTCCTTTTATTTAAAATGCATCTCTGGGTTATTTGTGGGGCCTGCCTAGTGTTTTTACATGAGTAGAATGCATGCTTTTATTTAAAATGCATCTCTGGGTTATTTGTGGGGCATAGGAATTTGTTCATATATTTTTTTCAAAATATGGTCTGAGGGATGGTGGACCGGCCTAGGGCTGAAAAAGGTTGCTGACCCCTGACCAAGATAATGAAGGGCATGGAAACCAAACCTTATGAGGAATCTGTGTATCTGAAGAAGTGTGCATGCACACGAAAGCTCATACCTAGAACTAACCCAGTTGGTCTTTAAGGTGCTACTGGAAGGAATTTTTTTATTTTCTTATGAGGAATGGTTGAGAAAGTTGGGTATGTTTAGCCTGGAGAATAAGGAGACTGAGGGGAGATATGATAGCCATCTTCAAATATCTAAAGGGCTATCACTTGGAAGATGGGGCAAGCCTGTTCTCTCTTCCAGAGGGTAGGACCTGAACCAATATCCAATATTCAAGTTATAAGAAAGGAGATTCTGACTAAACATCAGGAATAACTTTCTGACAGCAAGACCTGTTTGGCAGTGGAATGGAGTCCCTTGGAGGGGGCAAAGTCTCCTTCACTGGAGGTTTTTAAGCAGAGGTTGGATGGCAATCTGTCAGAGATACTTTAGTTGTGATTACAGTGGTACCTCAGGTTACATACGCTTCAGATTACATACACTTCAGGTTACATATGCTTCAGGTTACAGACTCCGCTAACCCAGAAATAGTGCTTCAGGTTAAGAACTTTGCTTCAGGATGAGAACAGAAATCGTGTTCCAGCGGCACGGCAGCAGCAGGAGGCCCCATTAGCTAAAGTGGTACCTCAGGTTAAGAACAGTTTCAGGTTAAGAATGGAACTCTGGAACAAATTAAGTATTAACCTGAGGTAACACTGTACTACGTTGCAAGGGTTTGGACAAGGGTTGCAAGGGTTTGGACAAGAAGACCCTCAGGGTCCCTTCCAACTTTATGATTCTGTGAATAGAAAAGGGAAAGCCACTTCTAGAAAACTAATGGTATGCATTGGAATATAGTGCAATGTCAGCACTCATTTCTGTGTTATCTGGTTCTGGGGAAACCCATTTACAACATGTTTAGATGCCAAAAAGGTAAACAAACAAAAAAAAAAAACCATGGAATGTTGAGGGAGAGGGATGGCATGTAGGTGAGATGAAGTATTAGATCTATTAAATAAGACAATGAGTCTTTGAAATCTATTGATGTTCATTGCTCGTGGTTGCTGAGTGAACGACATCTACTGCAACATGGCCAGCATAGTGGTCAAGGTGTGATGGCACAGGCATGTGAAGTGTGAAAGGAATGTTAGAAAGTGGGACAGAAGTGCAAGCCTTACACTCAGTTAAGCTAAACCCACACGGAATGCAAGAAACCCCACATGGGAATGGGGGTCAGCAAGCACCCTTTCTGAACTCCATTAAAGAAGAGGAAGAAGAGAGTTTTGGATTTGATATCCCGCCTTTCACTCCCCTTCAGGAGTCTCGAAGTGGCTAACATTCTCCTTTCCCTTCCTCCCCCACAACAAACACTCTGTGAGGTGAGTGGGGCTGAGAGACTTCAGAGAAGTGTGACTGGCCCAAGGTCACCCAGCAGCTGCATGTGGAGGAGCGGGGAAGCGAACCCGGTTCACCAGATTACGAGTCTACCGCTCTTAACCACTACACCACACTGGCTCTTAAGCTTAAGTAACAGATTTTCAACACCCAACACCAACTGGTGGCTGCTTGTTTGTGGTGTATTCTATAGTGCAGCCTTCTCTGCTGTAGCATCATCTGCCTGCCCAAGTGTTCAACTCCTCCAAAAGGAATACAGTATAGAAATGCTTGAACTATGAAAGGTGAGCCATTGTATTGTCACATACTTCTTATATAAACAGAATTCAGGAATTTCCCATTGTAAAGGAGAAACGACAACCAGCCCTTGTCCTTTTCACCTGTCTTAATAAAACAGAGGAATCAGTCTGAGTTCATGGCTTTTTTTCTAAACTTAACAAAAAGATGGTATTGAAGCTCATGATCAGGCCTCTCCTCTTGCTCCAGCTATTTCGGTTTAACAAAGTAACTATTCAAGTCTACAGAAATGTATGCATGCTTTTCCTTTTTTTAAAAAAAAATTTTTTTAAAATTAATTCAAGATCATTTTCTGGCTGGTATATAAATTTTCAGCAGAGGGGAGAACCAATGTGCTGCTATGCTATGTTGAGTGTTTGTAGATTTTAAAAATATGAAGGTCGCAATACCGCCAAAGCGAAGCATACTTAAGTCACAGCAGGAGAGGGTGGTTTGGGGTTTTTTTGCATGTTCTTAACCTTGGTGAGTAAAAATCAACTGGTTTTTATTTTATGGAACTGCACTTATTTAAATGGCGTTTACTTTCTTTAAAAAAAAGTGAACCTTTTATTGTTTTGAATTTGAATGATATTGTCACTAAAAAAAGTAACATGATTTCAAATGAGATCTGAACACAACATGATGCATCCAACCAAGTCACAATGGACATGACTAAGTTAAATCTTTTGGTTTTTACTGAGTCTACCCTGAATATGACTTTTTAAAAAAGGTAAAGGACCCCTGACAGTTAAGTCCAGTCACGAATGACTCTGAGGATGCGGCGCTCATCTCGCTTTAAAGGCCGAGGGAGCAGGTGTTTGTCCGCAGACAGTTTTTCCGGGTCATGTGGCCAGCATGATGAAGCCGCTTCTGGTGCAACAGAACACCGAACCCAAAGCAGTTCACGGAAACGCTGTTTACCTTCCCACCAGAGCGGCACCTATTTATCTACTTGCACTTTTTGGTGTGCTTTCAAACTACTAGGTTGGCAGGAGCTGGGACCGAGCAACGGGAGCTCACCCCGTTGCGGGGATTCGAACCGCCGACCTTCTGATCGGCAAGCCCAAGAGGCTCAGTGGTTTAGACCACAGCACCACTTGCGCCCCTGAATATGACTTAGTTGGATGCAACTCAAGGTCTACAAATACTTTGAATCAAGCTTTGAATTCTCTTAAGGCATAACTTGCAGAATCATAGAATTTTAGAACTGGAAGAACCAATCCCTTGCTTAATGCAGAATTCACCATGCAGGCTACTAATGACAGTATCCCTGGTAGGTGGCCTTCCATCTAAGGTCACCCTACTCAGACCCTAAGAGATAAGGGGAGAAAACCAAAACACAGACCCCTACAAAGTAGGAAGGAAAAAAATACATCCTCCCAACTTCCCAAGGTAGAGGGAAGACAGGCAATATGTGTGCCATGTGCATATTGCTGACAACCTACTCAAAACCTCCAGCTGAGCTACAGCCATATCAGTGTTCATTCACCCTGCTCATTCACAACTTTTGCCGTTCATGACATGGCAGGAAGAACACCATTCTATCCAGTATCTATTAAGTCTTCCCTCCTGGAAATATTCTGGGCTTTTGCAAGGATTCAAAGATCTGCTGAGACTTGAGGTAGTCCAGCTGAATTTTTGACTTATTTTTTCTTTGAACAGTCTCCCTCTGTCCCATACCATGCTATGTTTTAAAACAAAACAAAACAAACCGCTTTCTGAAGTTCCTTTCAGTTTCGAAAGCAGTTTGCCATGCTGCATGGGTTGGGAGGGGAATGGAGAATAAGGTAGGAAAACACTAGCCAAGCTCATGGAACTACTTTCAATATTCCCCCCCCCCTTTTTTTTCTCATCCTGGCATAGTCCTTCCTGTTAAGTTATTTGCATACTGCTGCTGCATACGTGTAGAGAATACCAAACCAAAATTCATTAATTTCACAATCGCCTGCCCCCCCCTCCAGCAAACGGATATAATTCTTTAGCACAAAAGGCATGCTGGCTGAATGAACAACAGTGTCAGACTACGATCCTATATATAGTATAAAGGATCCATTTAGTCGTAAATCCAGCATGTTGTAAGCGTTGTGAGCCACAGGTTAGTGGACACATTCGTTCTAGAAATGTACGAATTACAAAAGCAAAGCTTGATTTAAACCAGTTCCACCCCATAGCCTAAATCACTATTTAAATCGCCTTGATTTAAATTAATTCACCTTGTTCTTAACTCTCGCCTAATAAAATAAATGGGACTTATGAGGTTTACCTTTGGCTAGACTGTACACGTCTGTTCCATTTGTTTTTGGTTGTTGCTGCTCTTTTATATATAGATATAAAACTCAGCGGATTCAATGGGGTTGCTTTGTTTTTGTTGCTGGATCTACTACAAATTCCATTGCAGACACGGGTAGAGCAGCGCGCAGCAACTGCGTAGGGGCTTCCTCTCTCATGGTAGCTCCTGGCTGCTTGAGCATTAACAGAGAAAGTGGCCGCAAGCCAGTTGGCAGAAACAGCAGAAATAGCAGTGCATGATTCTAATACAAGCAGCTAAAAGGCCAGGCGCGCACACAATCTCTTCCTTGCCCTTCTTTCGCTCACTGGCGAAGGTTGCTCTTGGCAGACGTCAGAACGCACCACTTTTCCATGCTTATTTCCGTCTGGTTGGAGCAGATAGATTTAATTGCACCGGAATACAGTGCAGCACAATCTCTCGGGTCAGTGGCACAGCAAAGCGGCAAAGCAAGGCTAAACCTGACAACTGGCTGCAAGTCTTTGCTTCTTGGATGCAATTTCCTGCCAAAGGGGAGTACTCAGGGACTTCCTGTGTGCTCTGCCCAAACTGATTCACACACACAGCATGATGAACACATGGAAAAAGGGCATCCAGCTAAAGGGAAGTGAACTGTGTAAACAGAAGTGACTTGGTCAAACCAGATCATTTATGAAAGTGAAGGTTGCTGGGATCACGATGCTTTTCTTTCTAAGTAGGTGCTCCAACTGTGTGCGCATTTCTAAGTACAGTGGTACCTCGGGTTACATACCCTTCAGGTTACACACTCTGCTAACCCAAAAATAGTGCTTCAGGTTAAGAACTTTGCTTCAGGATGAGAACAGAAATTGTGCTCCGGCGGCGCAGCAGCAGGAGGAAGCCCCCATTAGCTAAAGTGGTGCTTCAGGTTAAGAACAGTTTCAGGTGAAGAACGGACCTCCGGAACGAATTAAGTACTTAACCCGAGGTACCACTGTATGTGGAGCCAGTTATTGAAAAACAATATGAAGTTACTTTCTAAAATGCAATAAGTTGTTGCTAGAATGGCATGCTAAAGATGAAGAAGTTAAATCGGTAATGATACAATGGGCAAAAGATATTGGGCACAATATCCAATTTTTATCTTGGGGAAAGTTATGGAGGGAGGAATTTACAGCATGCTGTGCATTGAAGGAGAACTACAGTGGTGCCCCGCAAGACGAATGCCTCGCAAGACGGAAAACTCGCTAGATGAAAGAGTTTTCCGTTTTGGAGGTGCTTCGCAAAATGAATTTCCTATGGGCTTGCTTCGCAAGAAGAAAATGTCTTGCGAGTTCCTGCAGGTTTTTTTTTCTTTCCCCCCCTTTTTCTAAGCCGCTAAGCCGCTTATCCGCTAAAAGCCGCTAAACCGCTAATAGCGCTAATCCGCTAAGCTGTCAACGGGCTTGCTTCGCAAGACGAAAAAAACGCTAGATGAAGAGACTTGCGGAACGGATTCTTTTCGTCTTGCGAGGCACCACTGTATATGAAAACGATGTATCGTTGGTATTTAACACCTACAAAATTAGCAAAGATGTCTAGAACTGCTTCACATGTATACTGGAAGTGTAAGGAGAATGAAGGCATGTTCTACCACATGTGGTGGACATGCAAGATAACAAAAGCATTCTGGGAAATGATAGATAATGAGTTTGGGGAAAAAATGTTTAAAAAAATGTTTGTGGAAAAACCAGAAGCTTTTTTACTAGGAATTTTAGATGCAGAGATACCAAAGGAGCAGAAATGATTATTTATGTATGCGACGACAGCAGCACGGATACTACTGGCCCAGAGATGGAAAGAAGATAAAGTCCTGACCAGAGACTGATGGCTGATGAAGATAATGGACTACGCCAAAATTGCGAAAATGACCGGGATAATCAGAAACCAGGAAGAGAGAAACTTCAATATGGAATGGGGAAAATTTACAATTTACCCAAGAGAACACTGTAAACAACTAAAAACTTTGGCAGGATTTGAGTAACACTTGTAATGTACTAAAAACTAAGGTAAAAATGGATTATTTTAAGAAAAATAGAGAAAATATATGCAGTTGAAAAAGATTGAAAATGGAAACCATGGAAGGGGGGAGGAAGTCTAAGGATTCAGGGAATCCTAAATGTTGATGATTATGTTTTCAATACAAGTTGGTTCTTTGGTGCATTGTTTTCTTTCCATAGGACATTGCCAGTCAGGAATGCATCCGGACTCCAACCCAGTCTTTCCACCAAATGAGGATCAACTAGACTAGAGGATGGGGGCGGGTTTAGAAAATGTTTTTTACTTGTAATGGAAAGACTGTTTCACAATAACTTTAAATATGTATTTTAACCAGTGCTTTTTGGCTGGCCAATGCATTACTAATCCGTGAATTCCAAGTTGCTGGGCACGGCATTTGGAGAAGTGTCTTTGAAATCAGATGGTGGCTTTTAAGCAGAGAGTAGGAATCAGGTAGTAAAGAGGAAGGTGGTGTTCCTCTATTAACTGAAAAGTGCTTTCGGTCTGCGTAGCATATGTAAATTTAGAGCCAACTGGAAAAGACAGATCTAAATCCCACTCTGCCACAAAATCCCCAACTTCACCCTCCTGAAGTGTGAGTGGTTATTCCCCACCCCCCTGGAAGTAGTTGGTACCCACCCCAAAAAGGGTGGGTGGGACATGAAGGAGGCAGAAATAGGCTGGCCAAGGAGCCATTGAAGAGAGCCAGTGTGGTGTAGTGCCTGAGAGTGCCAAACCAGAACCTAAGCTAAGGTGAAGGGACCCATGACCATTAGGTCCAGTCGTGACCAACTCTGGGGTTGCGGTGCTCATCTTGCTTTATTGGCCGAGGGAGCAAGGCGTATAGCTTCCGGGTCATGTGGCCAGCATGACTAAGCCCCTTCTGGCAAACCAGGACAGTGCACGGAAACGCCCTTTATCTTCCCACCAGAGCGGTACCTATTTATCTACTTGCACTGTGACGTGCTTTCAAACTGCTAGGTTGGCAGGAGCAGGGACCAAGCACGGGAGCTCACCCTGTCGCGGGGATTCGAACCGCCAACCTTCTGATCGGCAAATCCTAGGCTCTGTGGTTTAACCCACAGCGCCACCCACGTCCCTTAGAACCTAAGATATCCAGGTTCAAATCTCCACTCAACCATAAAGCTCACTGGGTGACCTTGGGCTGGTCACTGCCTCTCAAACTGAACTACCTCACAGGGTTGTTGTGGGAGATTAAATTAGAAGGGGGAGAACCATATACACCACCTTGAACTCCTTGAAGAAAAAGGAATATAAAGGCAACAAATAATAATAATAATGATAATGATGATAATCATCATCCTTGCTAGTCCAGCTACTGGTAGGTTTTCCACTGGGTATCAATTTTGTTTCTGTCTCTGGAAGCTGGTGGCACTGTTGTCTAAACCACTGAACCTCTTGGACTTGCCGATCAGAAGGCTGGCGGTTTGAATCCATATGACGGGGTGAGTTCCCGTGTTTTTAACTGTTTTTTTGGCTATTTTTATTGCCTTGAGACTCTTGTGTATGCGATTAATAATAATAAATATAATACAGTAATGGGAAATGAGCCCAATCTGCTCCTCTCTGCTGCTCCAGCCTAGAGGCAAGAAACCAGAATATATTCTCCCCCCGCAAAAAACAACAACAACAAACTGCTGCCATGATTGGCACAAGTGACAGGCCTCCGGATAAGACAGTGGATAATTCCCCCTATCAAACTCTGATGCTGCCCACCAGGGGCTTAGATTGCTCTGTAAGTCTACCAAAGGCCCACAGCACAATCCTCACAGAGCTGTACAATTGCAGGATGTACCAGAAGGGAGAGAAACCACATACATCTCCAGACAAATTAAGGGAGTTCCTTTAAAGGTTATTAAAGGACAAACTCTTCTGAAAGCAAAATCCTACACCCTTCTTGTTGAGCTGATGCCTCAATTCTAAGGCTGTTGCAGAAGCATTCATATCTGACGCACAGGACCTGAAATATTAATAGATGTGGTATTAAGTTCCTCACTAGGAACGAGCTTGTAAACTTTTTTTAAAAAATCCTGGTATAGTTTGTGTGTGTGTGTGTGTGTGTGTGTGTGTGTCCCCCTTTGGTTACGTTTAAGGTCAATAAGGAGTGCTGTTCTGCTTTTGTTTGCTTTTTTCTTTTGTTTGCTTTTTTCCACTCAAGTAATACAGACTTTCTGGTGCTTCTCCCTGGGAAATGCCTTTCTCCTTATCGGTACTGACCTTAAGTCAGTGTCAAAGGTTTGTGAATGAGTTTCAGAGTGAGTAAGAGGCACCTCCGATCGTTAGCTGTCTCCATTTTTTATAACCACTTGAATACTTTTGGTCAACCACTGTAAAACAAACATTCCTTCCCAAATGGTTTTTGTTTTTCTTTTGAGAGCGTAGCACTAGATCACGCTAAATGCTGAAAAACACACCAGCTCTCTCATGCTGCTGTAAAGTTGCCTTTTTAATTGATTTATATTGATCAGCTTGCTTTGGAGTAGCCATGACACCAGATGTAGGTAAGTAGATAAACACACACACACACACACACACACACACACACACACATATATATATGCAGGAATGTCTGTAAAGATTAATTTTCTCACCTGTGGGAGGTTTGAGGGTTTATTTTTGAGGGGGAGGGGTTGCCTTTGAGTATTCATTTTAGCCTGTGAATATTCAGTACTTTATTTCATAATCACGACAAGCCTCTCGGCTTGTAGAAATGAAACCGAGTTTCACAAGACCAAAATAAAACCCAGTAAATTATCGCTCCTTCGTACAAAGCAAGCCAACCTGCCAACTTTCCCACTTGCCAGAAACATCTGGGTGTTGTTGTTTTTTAGTGTGACAACACAAAACAATTCTATTGCCTATGGCCACTTAAAAACTAAGAAAAACACCACCTGAATATAAAATATTGCACATAGCTCGGAAGGATGATTGCAACCAGCTGCTAATGTTTGCGATCACAGTTCATGACTAACACAAAGTACTGCTAAGGAGGTGTTTGTGGATATTTGGGTTTTGCAAGGATATCTCTGTTTATCTTTCTCATTCCTTCTCCTGAAGGATCTGTCTCCAGCCTGCACAATCCAAGGCCCTAAGTTATACTGTGCTTCTGACAAGCATCATTAAGCCTTCATCTCAGCTTATTCCTGAGAGCTCAGAGGTTATCAGTGCAGCCATCACACCTGCCCTTGTGACAGCCAGCTGGGAGACCCACAGAGGTCTGATTTGGCTCATGACTTCTCCAGCAGAGTGCAGTGATACGCTGTCAGTTAAGTTTAGTGCTGGAAAGCAAAGCAAGTTTCCATACAAGGAAAGCCAGGGGGGGAGAGGAAAAAGCATCCAGTCTTGCCAATTGTGTAGTTTACAGAATGTAAGAGGAGCTAATTCCCAAAAAAACATTTGCAGGAGAGGATACCCCCTTTGGAATAATGAACGAATGAATGAATGAATGAATGAATGAATGAAAATGCTGCAAATGTGAAAGATGACATGGAAGCTTTTCAACTGCAACCTGAGCATGCTTACTAGGAAGCAGTGTTTTTTTTCTGGGGGGACGCAGGGGTACGCATACCCCTAAACATTTTGTGAATCTTTGTACTTTTGTCCATTTACTGTATTTACCCCCCAATTTGAACTATAAAATGGTGATTTTCTTGAGTCAAAATGAGAGCACCCCTAAACTTTTAAAGAAAAAAAGCACTGCTGGGAAGTAATGTGCACTGAGCGCAGTGGAGCTAAGTTCTCTGTTAATTTGCTTAAGATTTGGCTGTTTGCCCAAACATATAAAAGATCACACTAGATCCTTGCATTCTGCATTAGTTTAGATACTAGTACCACTTTTTGGTTTTATACCTTGTTCCACACAAGATTGGCCTGTTCATCATTTTTATTATTATTATTATTATTATTATTATTATTATTATTATTATTATTATTATTACTATTACCACCACCTGGCTAGGTTTCCCCAGCCACTCTGGGCGGCTTACAGCACATATAAAGACATAGTAAAATATCAAGCATTAAAAACTTCCAGAAACAGGGCTGCCTTCAGATGTCTTCTAAAAGTTGTGTAGTTCTTTATCACCTTGACATCTGAAGGGAGGGTGTTCTACAGGGCGGGTGCCACTGCTGAGAAGGCCCTTCACATACACCAAGGGTGGTATTCAACTACGTTTTACTCACAGCAGACCCCACTGACATTTATAGACCTAACTTAGCCACGTTCACTGATTTCAGTGGGTCTGCTTGACCAGCTAGCTCCGTCAGTAAAGAGTGAGACTCTTAATCTCAAGCTCATGGGTTTAAGTCCCATGTTGGGACTTCCAACTATACAACTATACAAATTCTATGATTCTTTGATTATACTCTGAGCAAAAATTAGTGGAATGCCACCACCTCAAGAGTAGGAAACCATACATTCTCTTATGGGCAGCCTGTACAGTAGGCTCTACACCAGCCATGCAAAAGTCAGACATTTCTACACACACACACACTCAGGCAAGCAAGAAGCACTATCACAGTTCAAAGACACATTCCTGCCAGAAAAAAGTAGCACTCTGGAGGGCATAGAGCCATACCTCCAACTACCCTAAAAATACTGGGATTGTCACAAAAACCCTTAAGCCATCCAGGCTTTTCACGCAGAGTCCCAAATTCCCAAGAGGCTTTCCCTTTAGTACAGGGCTTCAACGGGTTACACCTTTCTTCGATCTATGCCTCCTGCTCACTTCCTGGACCCCTATTCAATATGGTGCCACTTCCTGTTTTTATGAAAACAAGATCCAGCCACTTGAATGCCTTTCACCGTTTCTCCGCTCCTCAGTTAAATTTTCCCCTCACTGGATCTTCTTGCTGGGAAAGCTTCAGCTATTGAATTCCTGCTTCTTATGTGCCTGCTTTCACTTCTCACAAAGGAACAGGAATCTTAATGAACACACACGCACACAACAGGTGATGACTCTAGCAGGGAATATCCCTGGAAAAAGGAATGCACCCTTTCCTTGAAATCCTCTTGTGCCAATATTGGATTGCTAGCCATCAACATTGTTGAGCCCGTGCCGATTCTTCATGTACCCACCTCAGGTCTGTGGGCAGATGGTGGACAAGCACAGGCCAAGGCCACCACTACATGTAGACAGTAGAGACGTGAGTTCTTCAGGTTCTCCAAACTAGCACTGGCTGGACGTGCCCTTCTTTGCTAGCTTCAGGCAAAAGAGTGTGCTTGCCTGAGTGAGAGCTGTGGTATCAGCAACTAACAGGTGACGATAGCATGCTACATATGTACGTAAGCATCCCATGCTTCCCTGGCAGGCAAAGCTGCAGTATCTGTTTAGGGCCATGGAAAAGGTTTTTAAAAATACCCCTCATTAAGATGGCATGAGACTGTGGAAACAAACATGGTTGTATGATAAGCTCGCTCTCATATATTTATGTTTAATATGGCTGCATGCTTAAGATCACTTCGTGCAGATTAGTTACTGCTGAGCATACTTGAACTGTACTTGACCGTAATCGCAATCAGAGTGCTAAACGGGTGGAATCCCCATCGCACTATTTTAATGCATGCTTGTGGGTGAAATTGGGGTTCTGATTTACATGAGGGTTTGCAGCAGGCAAGGGAGCAGCAGTTAGCCCAAATAATGCAAAGTTGCCAAAGGTAGCCTTGGCTATCTATCTATCTATCATGATACAGATACAGTAGGCTGAAACGGCACTAACTTTTTCCTGGCTCATCAGATTTACCGTATTTTTCGCCCTATAGGACGCACCGGCCCATAGGACGCACCTAGTTTTTGGGGGGGGAAATCAAGGAAATTTTTTTTATTTCCCCCCCAGGTTTGCGCAGCCATCCCCAAGCTAGAAGAGGGAGATGGAGTGCTCCATCTCCCTCTTCTGCCTTCAGGGACAGCCTCTCTAGCCTCGGTGGGGCAGCGGCTTGCCCCGCTGTCCCCCGAGCTTGTGGGGCTGGCGATGGGGAGAAGCAAGCTTGCTTCTCCCCCCCGCCAGCCTCCAGATCAGGTCGGGGAATAGTGGGGTGGCGGCGCTCCGCCTCCCCACTATCCCCCGAGCTTGTGGAGATGGCGGGGGGGGGGAGAGCAAGCTTGCTTCTCTCCCCCGCCAGCCTCCAGATCAGGTCGGGGAATAGTGGGGTGGCGCCGCTCCGCCTCCCCGCTATTCCCCGAGCTTGTGGAGCTGCAGGCTGCTGCCTGCAAGCCTTGTGAGTCCGCGGGACCTCCCGCCGGGCTTGCAAGGCTTGCGGATAGGTTCCTGAAGCCTGGAGAGCGAGAGGGGTCGGTGCGCACCAACCCCTCTTGCTCTCCAGGCTTCAGCGAAAGCCTGCATTCGCCCCATAGGACGCACACACATTTCCCCTTCATTTTTGGAGGGGAAAAAGTGCGTCCTATAGGGCGAAAAATATGGTATTATAACAGAACCGGCAAATTTCAAACCTCTGAGAACAATGGCATTTATGATGTTTATGTTAAACTGACCAAGTGTTTTGATGGGTACATCTGCAGAGCTCTAGGATGTAAGGCACACACGCATAAAGGCAGACCTCATCCTTTACTGTGACCTTTTGACCCTTGCAATTATTCCTGTTGCTTCCTTTCTGGTATCTTTCTTACCTTTAATGAAGTCAAAAACGCAAAGCCCTCTTTAAGCCCTGATAAGTCACAATGACAAGTGTTGACTGTTTAACTGCTGCTGCCTTTGCTACGGGCTAAACATAAAACAGCTAGTCTACAGGCCTTATCTGAAATGTTGACTACTTCAAGCCATGAGAACTAATCGGAGAGCAGAGATAAACACTTTCCCAAGGAAGCAGGGAAAGAATACTAAAAGCAAAGCTAGTGTGTATAGCCATTGAGGACATGGATTGTTTCCTACCTTTTTGCTACAAACATAAAATGCATCCTAAAAGAGTTATACACGAGATGAAAAATGAGAGGCAGAGATAGTGATTTGTGTAAGATCGCACAGTAATCTGGAAACAGAACAAATATTCCAAGACCCACAGAATTGTAGAGTTGGAAAGAACCCTGAGGGTAATCTAGTCCAACTAAAGAATTCATGAATCTCAGCTGAAAGCATCCATGACAGTTGGCCATCCAACCTTTACTTAAAGACCAGTGTGATGAGCCAGTGTGGTGTAGTGGTTAAGAGCGGTAGTCTTGTAATCTGGGGAACCGGGCTCGCATCTCCGCTCCTCCACATGCAGATGCTGGGTGACCTTGGGCCAGTCACACTTCTTTCTCAGCCTCAGTCTCTCAGCCCCACTCACCTCACAGAGTGTTTGTTGTGGGGGAGGAAGGGAAAGGAGAATGTGAGCCGCTTTGAGACTCCTTAAAGGGAGTGAAAGGCGGGATATCAAATTCAAACTCTTCAAAAAAGGAGAGTCCACCATCTCTCGTGGAAGTCTGTTCCACTGTTGAACAGCTCCTCCCATCAGAACGTTCTTCCTGATGTTTAGTTGGAATTGCCTTTCTTGTAACTTGAATCCACTGATTTGGGGCATAGCCTCTGGAGCAGAAGAAAACAAGCTTGCTCCATCCTCCATCTGACAGTTCTTTAGATATGTGAAGACTGCTACTACATCTCCTCTTCTCTTCTCCAGGCTAAACATACCCAACTCCATTAATCATGGGAGGCTTGGTTTCCAGACGCTTGATCATCTTGGTCATCTTCCTCAGCACGTTCCAGCTTGTCAGTATCCTTAAACTGTGGTACCCAGAACTGGACACAGTACTCCAGGTGTGGTCTGACCAGAATAGAGTGGTACTATTACTTCCCTTGATCAGAACACTATACTTCTGTTGATGCAGTCTAGAATAGCAGTTGGAGGAGGAGCAAGTTCTACCGAGAAGAGTTTCTGTGCTCACTAGGACTGGTCTCCTGAGCTGCCTTGTTTCTTTGAATAAGAAATTAACTTCACTAAAGTCGTGTGTGATACTGCTAACCTGCTCCTCGCATTTGCCCACCGATAAAGTCTTCTGAGACCTTTGCACCAAAGATGACTTGGACCATTTGGATATTATTGCTCTGCATCTACCTGGCCATATTTGCCTGTCCCTGGACCAACACACGCAGGAGAGACATAGGCACTGTAGCAATCAAAGCCAAGCTTTGCTGGGAACACCTAAGGGTCGGTGGTCCTCTGCTTACTAAAGAATGCTGCCTGAAAGGCTTGGGAAAGTGCAGTCCTGCTGTTCGTGTCAACATTCCACCCCCTCTGCTTTTCCCAAGGTCTCAGGCAGAAAATCCTTTTTTTGTTCTTATCAGTTCAAACAAGAACAATGAATTCCTCAAGCCCACAAGAATGTGACAAGGTGCCAACAAAGCCAACCAGGAAGGTGATGTATGGTCTATAGGCTGCAATAGCTCTAATAAATCACTTCTCAATCCAGTGCTGCAAGGAATGAGTTCAAGCAGCTTACAGCCTGCATTTTCCTTTCCCTGCTACAGATTTCTTTCACCTGCCACCATCCAAAGGAAACCAGGAACAAGAATGCTAGCCTTGCTTTGCTAGTAATAAAGATAATGGCATCTGTGTTGCAGCAGTGCAGTCATGCAGTTTTAATGGAGCTTGAGCAAACCGATTCATTTTCAAATTTCTGTTTTCAGAGATGTTGAAAGACATGTTGCAAAGGGTAACTTGGCAAGCAGAACCATATATTTCAAGAGCAATTTTTAATGCCCCGTTTCCTCAATAACAGATTTTTTTGGCTTCTTTAAAGTTATGTGAATTCTTTAGGCACATTCAGAGGGTCCTGAGATGCTCTGTAGCTGGTCTCTTTCATTTCTGAGAAGGAATACTGGCAGGCTATTAGTCTCATTGTATAGTCTGAAGGGAGAAGGTTAACGAATAATGACCAGGGGCATTCATCCACTACAAAGATCTCAGCAGGTAGGTAATAAGAAGCCTTTATTTCCCAAGAAAATGCAAGTGCTGGGCACAAAGTCACATGACAGGATGGGGTTTTCGGAAGGAATACTAGATTGCCATCAGATTTCATTTACTGCAGAAAGAACACAGCAGCTAGGAAAAGGATGTTGGTGGTGTAGAGTTGAATCCCTTACCCTCTCCCATATTCCCTTTGAATGGGTTTTGCTCACTCTCAGGATTTGATGGTTGCAGTATTTAGTGATGGGAAGGGCTTTTTACCAAGTTAGAGTGCCAGTCCCCCAAAGTGGAGCAGATCTTGTGCACACATATAGAGGTTACAGCTCAAAAGGGTGGGTAGCCATACGCACAATGTAGGGGATGGAACTGCTCTTCCATCAAAATATATTAGTGTTGGCCTCCACTGAATGTGAAAACCTGACTTTTCCAACTGGGCTCTGTGTCTTTAATGTAAACTTGAAAGAGAACACTCTTTAAATAATAAAAAAGCTGGAAATATTATTATTTAAACTTATAACCCACTCTTCCCTCTTAAAGTTCCCAGGTTGGTAAATGATTAAAATACAACACATCAATGTACTATAAAGATTTTTTTAAAACAACAACAGCAACCAACATGATTATAAAACGGATTATAAATCCAACAATAAAAATATGGTTCTTCGCATCAGTCATCTTCATAGGCTTGAAGATAAAGATACATATTGATGTCTAAAAACAGTCCTCCAGAAGGAGGAAATTCTACATCTGGGGTGCTATCACAGAAAAGGCCCCTGTTCTGTGCTTTTGCACCACGAACTTCAGCTGCAGATGGAACTATGGGCAGGGACTCTCCTTTGGACGGGCTGGGTTGGCGGGTAGGAGAGACAATCCTTTAAATACATGGGCCCCAACTCAATTAGGGATTTATAGGCCAATGTCAACACCTAAAACTGGGCCCAGTAGCAAACAGGCAACGACAGAAGATGCTTACGGGCCAATAGCATGTGACCAATAGGTGGCTCATAGTGAAATACAGTGCATTTAGTGTTCATGTCTGTGCTATTTGCTTCCAGGAAAAAAAATCCATTTGCAAATAATATGGAAATGACTGCTAAACTTGTGCTATATGCTACTATAGTTCCAGAACTAGTTTTATATCATGTAAAAGCTAAAATACGCCATGAATATAAAATAATCTATATATTAAGGTACTGTTTATCATTTATTTTGTGGGCAATTGCTCAAATCATCCGTTCCCTCTGCATGTGGAAATGGAAACCAGACCATCAAGGGCATTTGAAGAAGTGGGAGAGGCAGGATGATCTCAACTGGTTTATCATTCCTCTTCTCTGTTCACTCTACTTTCTCTTGATGTTCAGAAACAGTACCTATTGCTATGCCCCTCCACTAGATGCATCTAGTAACTCAGGCCTACACATATAACTATTCCAGCTCTTGGGTCATCTGAAACACCTAGAAGAAGGCCTACCATCAGGCAGTATGGCTGTCAAGAGAGGGCCTCTCTTGGCTTTTCAAACCACTAGATTGCTGGGCTTATATCCTCTGTACAAGATAGCCAAAAGAGGTAAGTAACATAGACTTCCAATGCAGATAGCATTTACCGTATTTTTCGCTCTATAAGACGCACCAGACCATAAGACGCACCTAGTTTTGGGAGGAGGAAAACAAGAAAAAAAAATATTCTGAATCTCAGAAGCCAGAACAACAAGAGGGATCGCAGCGCAGCGAAAGCAACGATCCCTCTAGCTGTTCTGGCTTCTGGGATAGCTGTGCAGCCTGCATTCGCTCCATAGGACGCACACACATTTCCCCTTACTTTTTAGGAGGGAAAAAGTGAGTCTTATAGAGCAAAAAATACGGTAGTTATTTTGACATAAGGATTTATTTTTAATTACTTGTATTAAAAATCCAGATCATGGGGGGTGGGGCAATTCTGTTGATGTACAGGCTAAGTTGGGAAGAGTGAATCCACACCATCAGCAATGACAAGACGATTTTTCAAAGAGTGGATGTAAAGTATCTTTAACAGAAAACATCAGGCCCTGATGCAGGGAAATAGGAAAGATGGCAGGTTGGGAATGTGGGTTTATGAAGGGTGTGAATTAACAAGGTTCCACTTCATGGACCATTTCCTGACTTGAATTCAACGGGCAATTTGACAAAGTAAAAGACCTGCAGAATATGATCCTTTGTAATGTACTGGGTAAAGCTAAGCAGCTCTGGAGAAGCTGTTCTGTTTCACTGAGTACATGATGCATTTGCTAAAAACTTCCCTAAATCTGTGTTTTGCCCAACAGACCGGAACAGCTGAGTAAATAATTTATAAACATATTAATATTGTAACTCCAGAATGCATTTATCGGAATGGGCAAAGCCTCATGTAACAACGAAAGGTGTCAGTGACTGCAGCCAGTCTACGGTTTGTTCAAAGGGTAGATAACTAGACCCACTTTTAGTATTACTAATCACAGTAGAAGCAGCAGTAATAGTAACTGCAAATACGGCAACATCTCTATTATAGCAAAAGACTAGAGCAGCAACGGTGGACCCACAGGCTGAAGCAATTTGAACTGAATCACACACATCTTTTGACCCATTTTGGTGTTTTCATAGAATCACAGAATAGAATCATAGAATCATAGAGCTGGAAGAGACCACAAGGGCCATCGAGTCCAACCCCCTGCCAAGCAGGAAACACCATCAGAGCACTCCTGACATATGGTTGTCAAGCCTCTGCTTAAAGACCTCCAAAGAAGGAGACTCCACCACACTCCTTGGCAGCAAATTCCACTGTCGAACAGCTCTTACTGTCAGGAAGTTCTTCCTAATGTTTAGGTGGAATCTTTTTCCTTGTAGTTTGGAACCATTGCTCCGTGTCCGCTTCTCTGGAGCAGCAGAAAACAACCTTTCTCCCTCTTCTATGTGACATCCTTTTATATATTTGAACATGACTATCATATCACCCCTTAAACCTCCTCTTCTCCAGGCTAAACATGCCCAGCTCCCTTAGCCGTTCCTCATAAGGCATCGTTTCCAGGCCTTTGACCATTTTGGTTGCCCTCCTCTGGACACGTTCCAGTTTGTCAGTGTCCTTCTTGAACTGTGGTGCCCAGAACTGGACACAGTACTCCAGGTGGGGTCTGACCAGAGCAGAATACAGCGGCACTATTACTTCCCTTGATCTAGATGCTATACTCCTATTGATGCAGCCCAGAGTTGCATTGGCTTTTTTAGCTGCTGCGTCACACTGTTGGCTCATGTCAAGTTTGTGGTCAACCAAGACTCCTAGATCCTTTTCACATGTACTGCTCTCAAGCCAGGTGTCACCCATCTTGTATTTGTGCCTCTCATTTTTTTTGCCCAAGTGCAATACTTTACATTTCTCCCTATTAAAATTCATCTTGTTTGTTTTGGCCCAGTTCTCTAATCTGTCAAGGTCGTTTTGAAGTGTGATCCTCTCCTCTGGGGTGTTAGCCACCCCTCCCAGTTTGGTGTCATCTGCAAATTTGATCAGGATGCCCTTGAGTCCATCATCCAAGTCGTTGATAAAGATGTTGAATAAGACCGGGCCCAAGACAGAACCCTGTGGCACCCCACTAGTCACTCTTCTCCAGGATGAAGAGGAACCATTGATGAGCACCCTTTGGGTTCGGTCAGTCAGCCAGTTACAAATCCACTGAGTGGTAGCATAGTCAAGTCCGCATTTTACCAGCTTCTTTACAAGAATATCATGGGGCACCTTGTCAAATGCCTTGCTGAAATTTTTTTGAGGGAGGAAAGCCTTTGAGGCCTTTTTTTGAGGGAGGAAAGCCTTTCCCACTCTATGCGAGTTAGCGCAGAGGTTACTTGCACCATTAGCTTGGATGTGGAGGTGAAGGAAACAGTTGGGGGCGGATCTCACCCTATTATCTCAAGAGTGTTTGGCTGAGGGGAAGTAGTCCACTACCCCACAGACACTTTCAAGGCTCTTCCAGGGCTAGACAGGTCACTGGCTGAAGGGCTCAGGAGTGTAGAAGTGCATCTCACTGCACCTTGTCTGCTGGGACCTTGGGCAGCTATTCTATTGGTGGTTGGTTGGATGGCAGGCAAAGCTCAGCCTCTGCTTGCATTCGCCGGCCACCATCTTAGTTTCTCCAAAATGAAGCTTCCCAGGCTATAGATCTATAAAACTGAGGTCATGGTTTTATGCAAGATGTATAGGCTGGAGCACTGCATTTTAGGTAAGATCAGGTGATGGACAACCACCATGGACTTGGCTTCCATCAAATGCAGCTCTGCAATCCGCCAACCACTAAAATGCCACTGGGGAACCAGCAAGGAGGCCGATTGGTGGTGTGTTGCTGTTGCCATGGTAGCAGAAGGGGAGGGATTACTGTGTGGCCATGGATACATGGTGAGGTGCTAGGCCCATCAGCGGCAGTGTGCCAAGGGTTTCACTTGTCAAGGGCAAGTGCCCCTATTTGATTTCTCATGACATCTCTGTTTCAAGCCTTGGCAGTAATATAGGGTTGGATGATTTTATACAAGAGGTTCATAAAAGCAGCTATACCTCAAGGTTTGACCTGAAAATAAATAGGATTATTTTGCTTATACTCAACCATTTTGCCCTTCTATTGCCCAACTTTCCTCCTGAATTTACTGTGCATACATTTCCCTCCACTGGCATGTCTATGTAACTGTGCAAATGAGATCGTTCCAGTTATCTTGACTTCTAATTCTCTGGGTGTTTCGGTCACCTCACAAATAGTACAGGTCATTTGAATTAGAGCCTGTCACACAGTCCTTTCAAGCAGGCACAAACACAAATACAGCAATCAGCAGCTTAGGGTGTGTGTGATTTTGACTGGGAAGATGACACAATGAGGAAAAAGGTAAACACACACCCCCTCCCTGCACTGTCACTCCAAACATATTGGCAGCCCACATCCCCAAGGCTGCATTCTAGAATAAAATTTGGGTGATCAAGCATGGTTTTCCTGGGCAACATATAACTTGTGCAACTTAAGAGTAAACTTAAAAGTTAAAAGAGCCTTGAATGTCTGTTATATCTTTGATGTGCTTTCATGGAAAAGTAACAGCTCTGCTTAAGTAGCACCTTATCCTCATAGTCATCGTAAGAGAAATGATGAAAAATGGCAGATTCCATAAGCAATACAGTGGTACCTCAGGTTACATACGCTTCAGGTTACAGACTCCGCTAACCCAGAAATAGTAATTCAGGTTAAGAACTTTGCTTCAGGATGAGAACAGAAATCGGGCTCCGGCAGTGCGGCAGCCTAAAGTGGCGCTTCAGGTTAAGAACAGTTTCAGGTTAAGTACAGTCCTCCAGAACGAATTAAGTACTTAACCTGAGGTACCACTGTATAGCTGGCTCTTTGCATGCGAGTAAGTCAAACATGAAAATGAGGGCCCATCTGATACTGATTCCAGTATCACTGATTCCAATATCCTATGAAGCCAAATACATCTCTCTATCAGAGAGAGGGAACATGCCCTCCAGGACATTGGCCATGCTTTGATTGATGGGAAATGCTGTTTCAACAACATCTGGAGAGCTGCAGGCTCCCCACCCATCAGTGTTTCCCAAACTTGGGTCTCCAGGTGCTTTTGGACTACAATTCCCATCATCCCTAACCACTGATCCTGCTAGCTAGGGATGGATGCATATAGAAACTTTAGTATAAAAAAAAACATTTTAAAGAAGCTGAGCATTATATTCATACAGATGACAGATATAGATATGATATAGATATAGAGATTCTAAGAACATATATTCAGGAGTAATCCCTCTAAAATGTTTCTAGAACCTTAAAGGGTGTCATCTCCATTATTAACCTGTATGATGTTTCCATTAGAACTAATTTGCAACTGTTCTGCTCACTTGATACCAATGGACCGAGAGTGAAGTACCAAGATCAAAAAACATGAAATAGTTCTTTGACCAGAGAATGGAATTTAGCCTATTATTATATTAAATTTCCTTTAATATAATTCAAACCTATCACTACATATGTTATTACTTCAGTGCTATGTTCCGTGTGTGTGTGTGTGTGTGTGTGTGTGCGTGCGTGCCAACGCTATGCCAATAAAGCATAACAGAGACTACATCTACCCCCTACAAATTCAGGTACTTCAGAATTATGACTCCCACCTGACCTAAAAATGCAATTCTCAAAGAGGCAAAAGGAATGCTTTGAAGTCTGAATGACAAAAAAACCCCCCAAAAATCTATGGTACATGTAAAGCAGGAGAGAGAAACTTTATCTAATTTGCCTGTTAGCTTTTCTTTGAACAACAAAACAAAAAAATACTGCAACCAGTTCTAAGAGGCAGAAACAAACATATTAAAATGGAAATTTTGGACTTTAGCTCAACAAACAGTTTCTGTCACTGCATTCCAGGAGCAAAGCAAAACATAAAAAAATCATTTACAGCAATGGTACAATGGACAGTTTATGCAGATACTTTGCTTCTGCTCAAGTGTCACAAATGACCAACTTAGAAGCCAACGTTAAACTTTAATCACATCATCCTAATCATCTGGTTTGCACCTTGCTATGAAAGTGAAACATCCTGTTTTTGAACTCGCATCTGAAAGCCGTAAGGAGTGGGTGTGGGAGTCTCTACTGTTTTTCCAGAAAAACAGGAGAGTTCAAATGAATTTTCACTCCTCCCCCCAAAACCCCCCAAATGGAAGCAGCCAAGAAATCCACATGCCTCAAACACTAGGTCTCAGGATTAAGAGTGCAACTCACTGTGCTATTCCTCTGAACCTAAACTAAGTCTCTCTCTTCCCCACCCCCCATCCTCTTTAATCACCCCTAAGTAGTGGTGGGAGAGACCCATAGAATAGCTTCACAAGCAAAGGTCATCTTAAGCCAGTTAGCCACTGAAAATGAAGCGCCTGTGCTTGTGAAAGCAGGTACACAATGCTGGCTTCTCTGTGTGCTTGGGTGCAACATATGAAGTTCCACTGCTGGCTGTCTCCTGCCTAACAGGGTTCTGAGCATCCAGTCAAGTGCATTCAGGAGTCGTACATCAGGAATTCTGATGGGGCCAAAAAAAAGTTAAATAAGATGGCCCTCAGAGGCCCTTCAGCACTACAGTTTTAGGATTCTATGAAGTTGAATATCCTTCTGTGTGAATACATACACATTAAGGTTTGTGTATACACACACACACACACACACACACAGATATACATACATACATACATACATACATACCTTTAAAGGCAGTCAACTAAAAGTCATACTCAGAGCAGACCCAATGAAAACAGTGGAGTTAATGGGTCTACTCTGAGTAATGGCTAACACTGGATATCACTGAGTGTGTGTGCATGTGTCAGGTTTGGGGAATCTTTAAGACCAGGAGTACATTTCCATCTGGACAACCTGTATGTGTGACTGAAGATGGATGGATGGATGGAGACACAGATATTTATAATATAGCAATTACAGTGGTACCTTGGTTTTTGAACTTAATCTGAAAACCAATGCGTGGCTTAATTCGAAAACCAATGCGTGGCTTCCGATTGGCTGCAGGAGCTTCCTTCACACAATCGGAAGCCGCAGAAGCCGTGTTGGACGTTCTGCTTCCAAAAAATGTTCGCAAACTGGAACACTCATTGCCAGGTTTGCGGCGTTCGGGAGCCAAAACATCCAAGTACCAAGGTGTTCAACAACCAAGGTACGACTGTGTGTGTGTGTGTGTGTGTGTATGTATATATGTATATATATGTATGATATTTCTATGCATACAGAAGTAGAGATATAGTACTGAAGTCCCCACTTAACCTGTCCTTTTAACTGCTACAGTATGGAACACTAAGATTCATCTAATAAATAAATAGGGCCCCATCCTCTGACCTGACCAGGATGCTTGGGGGGGTGTTCTTCAATCCCTCAGCAATGAAGAGGCAGCGCTCAATGGACTCTCAAAGGGAGCCTTCTTAATTTTGGATTCGCATATTATGCTGTGGGAGCTTTAGCACACGTTATAGGTGTCATTCTTAAGGAAATCCATTCTTAAGGAAATCAGCCCTGAGTGCTCACTGGAAGGACAGATCCTGAAGCTGAGGCTCCAATACTTTGGCCACCTCATGAGAAGAGAAGACTCCCTGGAAAAGACCCTGATGTTGGGAAAGATGGAGGGCACAAGATGGAGGGCACAAGGACGAGATGGTTGGACAGTGTTCGTGAAGCTACCAGCATGAGCTTGACCAAACTGTGGGAGGCAGTGGAAGACAGGAGTGCCTGGCGTGCTCTGGTCCATGGGGTCACGAAGAGTCAGACACGACTAAACAACAACAACAACATAGGTGTCATAGCAGAGCCCTTGTGAATCTAGCGCAGACTGAACTCAAAACTGAATTATAAGGAGAAATCATTTTAACTTATGGTCACGAAAACTAGTTAAACTGTCATGTGCACACACTCACTTCTAAAAAGCGTTCCAGGTGTTGTGATGGTGGGTCCAGCGGTCTCAGAAGTTGAGGTCTTTCTTCCACTCGGAAGCCACACAGCTAGCTATGCAACATTCTCAAATGAAATTTCTTTTATTTTCATTCTATGTATACGTATATATAGCCAATGAAAACAATCTCAAAGACATCAAAAGCGCACACACGCAAAAGGCCCTCATTGAAATAACATAAAAGATCTAATATAAATCCATAAAAGCCAGGAAATTCAAAGATAAAGGAAGACTTTCATAGCTGGGAATTTCCCCCCCAAATATATTAGACTCCAGCATAAATTCACTTCCCCTTCACATGGATGTCATCAAGGCATTCCAGACACAAAAGAATACTGTACATCCACCCTCGATGGAACACCCTTGAGTTAATGGATTTAAACCAGAGGCAAATGCAGTAGGATGCAATTACCAATTTTTCTAGCTGGCTATGAAATCATGTTTAAAATCATTCTACAACAGCCGCTTTCATCCTTTGCATCTCATTTCCCTTTGGCAGGATTTCCTTGTATGAGGACATTTTCAAATGACCAATTGCCAATGACCGTGATACCACACAGCAATATCACTCACCAAATTATAATTTCACTGGAGAATCAAGAAGAATGTAACGCTCTGAACGTGAGTGCATGTATGCCTACTTTATAAACAATCAGATGTAATCACAATGCCCTCATAAGAACAGCTTTACTGAGCCAGACAGTGGCTCATCGAGCCGAGTAATTTTTCCTTGCCAACAGTAGCCAGATCCAGATGTTTCAGGAAGTTACAACCTCCTGGGTATTATACAGAATAGTCTAGTGCTATCATTCACCCCCAATCACTGGAGGTTTAAGCTTTTAGGCACTCTCTAGGATTTTACCTCCTCTGATATAATGGAAATGAAAACTGCATGCCCACTAGAGGTCAAATTATCGTATTTTTCACTCTATAAGATGCACCAGACCATAAGACGCACCTAGTTTTTGGAAGAGGAAAACAAGAAAAAAAATATTCTGAATCTCAGAAGCCAGTACAACAAGAGGGATCGCTGCGCAGCGAAAGCAGTGATCCCTCTTGCTGTTCTGGCTTCTGGGATAGCTGCACAGCCTGCATTCGCTCCATAAGATGCACACACATTCCCCCTTACTTTTTAGGAGGGGAAAAGTGAGTCTTATAGAGCAAAAAATACGGTATATAGGGAGACACCCCCCCCCCCAATCACTGGAGGTTTATGCTTTTAGGCACTCTCTAGGATTTTACCTGCTCTGATATAATGGAAATGAACACTGCATGCCCACTATAGGTCAAATTATATAGGGAGAAGTGGGGCAGAAAATTTGTAGAGCGTTTAAAAAAATGAAGAAGCTTGTCCACAACTTTTCCATCCAATGTTCTATTAAGATGAGGTATTGGTATTAAAGGCATGCACTTGGTTCCTTATTAGATGCATTCTGTACAGCTCTTCCCTGTCTATAAAAAGAAGGGGAGAATGCTATTACTGTAAAGCTTGGCTGGCAACTTATGGCTGCCACTTTGAGAATGGGGGGGGGGGAGCAAATACTCAGCACCTGCTCTCTCCCTGTCATCATCCCTCAGTAGGTAAACTGATAAAACTGGGTTTGTGGTCTGTAATGATATATCATGTCCTCTGCTACTCTGCTTCCAAGCAATCAAGTTTGCATAAGGAATTTGCAGGACAGTGTTACGACACTGATGTAATTACTCCATTAATAGGCCATAAATCAGAGATGGAAAAGCTGGGGGGTTCCCTGTTGTGGTTGAACTACAACTCCCATCCAACCCTGACCATTGGTCACATTTTTTAAAATAAGGGAAATAAGTAAAAAGGTAAAGGGACCCCTGACCATTAGGTCCAGTCATGGCCGACTCTGGGGTTGCGGCGCTCATCTCGCTTTACTGGCCAAGGGAGCCGGCATACAGCTTCTGGGTCATGTGGCCAGCATGACTAAGCCGCTTCTGGCGAACCAGAGCAGCACACGGAAACGCCGTTTACCTTCCCGCCAGAGCGGTACCTATTTATCTACTTGCACTTTGACGTGCTTTCAAACTGCTAGGTTGGCAGGAGCAGGGACCGAGCAATGGGAGCTCACCCCGTCGCAGGGATTCGAACTGCCGACCTTCTGATTGGCAAGTCCTAGGCTCTGTGGTTTAACCCACAGCACCACCCGCGTCCCTAGGGAAGTAAGTAGGTAGATGCATAAACATGATAGCTGACTAATCTTGCATTCCCAAACCCATGCTTATAGTTTATCTATTTTATAAAATATTTGATACAACACTATTTCATTAAAAAAAATCAAAGCAGTTTACAACAATAGTATGTAAAACCATACAATAAAAACCATATACAAAAGCTAAAATCAAATGCCAATTAAGTACTGTGGAAAGATGTATTCTCAATTGCTTGCATATCCCTGGCGGAATAGAAGAGTTCTCGGCAGGCATTTAGAAGGTGAAACAAAAGGCACCTGTTGAATTTCTGTTGGCAGAGCACTCCGTTGTATGACACTATTTCTTGTTGTTGTCAAATGAGCCTCGCCAACACTGGGAGGGACCAATGATGCTCCTCCGGATTGAGCTGGGATAGAAGGGTTCAGGTGATCCCTGAGATACCGTGGACCTAAGTTGTTCAGGGCTTTGTAAATTAATACAAATGCAAACTAATAACTTTGAAAATTTTTGCTTGCTACTGAAAATCGTTTGCGTAAGGAATATCTTTTAAAAATATATATATTATTACTCGCAGAACTCAACTGGCCAGTACTGGTACTCTCTATTCTTGAAACAATGCTCTGGAGCTTGGAAGTGGAATCCACAACCAATTTCCCACTCCTATACTCAGACTAAGAAATCAGATCACAGTCGCTTTGGAACACTTCTTCCCAAACTTTTGCAAATGTACAGGAAGATCATTTGATTGCCTCCTATGCAGACCAGCCAATGACTTCGGTATGAACTCTGAATGAAGCATGACCAGAATCAGGCCCATTCATTACAGGAAGAGCTCTGTTGCACCCAATTATTGTATAAATGCTTTAAACATTTAGGAATGCATGCTCCCCACAGCTGCTTCTTCTATTCAGGATTTGTAAAGCTTATGAGCTGATGGCAAGCTTTTATTTTCTTTTTCTATTTGTAAAAAAAAAAGAAAAGTTCCCTTAACAGACAAATGTAAAAACAGGCCCCCAGGACAGATTTTGTCATCACCGACATGTCACAATACAGTATGAATGAGTTCTAAGCAAGCACAAAGGAAACCTCAAGGATATGTTAGCACAAAGCAACGTTGTTAAGATCATAAAAGGAAAAATCCCATGTGTTTGTATTAGGACATGAAAAGGGTCCCCAGTTCATCTTGATGAGTCTAATTGATGCGACAGTCAAACTAGATTAAGATAACATATTGGATCAAGTCACCCTTTTTACGGCACACTGGAACTACAGGTTCCAGCCTGCCTTTCAAATGTGAGTAAGCTACTTAAACATAACAGATGCAAACTCCAGGCTGTCTCGCTGATCATTTTAGCACAGGTTGCCTCTTATTTGTCAGGGCCCAAAAGCAGCTGCAATAGCAGAGATCTGTGACTGGGTCTCCCATCTCTTTGGCAAAGAGCTGCCATAAGGGCTTGGGCTGGATCCCTGAATTATGATTTACCAGGATCAAGAAGAAATAAGTAACACTGTTACTGCATATATGAATACTCTATAATTATCAGATGCAATCACAACACCAGTAGGGCTGGGCGATATATCAATATACCGTCCAAAACCAGTTTGAAGTCCATATTTGATATTGGTTTTATAATTCTCGAGCTGGCAATATATCATCAAGCATGGCGTGCGTGTGTGTCAGTACTCTCTATGCAAAAAGCACAATGTGGGGAAAACTGTGAAGCCACTCAACGCTTCTCACGAGTCCTGCAGTGCCTATTAATTCTGCCAGCTCAGCTCAGTCCTTGCCTCATGCCATAGACAGCAAATCACAAGAGCAGAAGAAAGCATGAAGCCAGTCAATGCCTCCATCCCTATTTCAAACATTGTGATATATTGGTATATTATGATGTTTAGCTGGTGATATAGCACAATGTTAAAAAAAAACAGGTATTGCCCAGCCCTAAATATCAGCGGATCAGGACCATGGTGCTGTGCGAGGTAACCCATTCTCTCACTGCCATTTCCCCAAAGAAACTGCTCACCCACCAGCTGCTATTGGCCCAGCTATAGAAAAGTTACATGATTTAGAGCAGATAGAGGTTGACTGAATCAAGAGGTGGGATGGAGTGTGCAGGGAAGCATAGGCTCTGGCTGGGCTGCTGTAAAGGCATGCTGCTTTCTCTTCATAGTTCTGTGATAGACAGCATACTTTGCATCCAGAAGGTCCCAGATTCAGCCGCCAAGTATCCTGAGTTAGTTTGGTAAAGACTCTTGCCTGCAATCCAACAGTTGCTGCCAGTCAAAGTCGTTATAAGGCATGTTCCTACATTCTTTCCCTCGCCGCCATGGTTCAGCGGTTGGGAATGGTCAAGTAAGCCAGTCAGGCAATGGAAAAGTCTTTGTTCTCTCTGGATCTTTTTATATTTCCTCTGCCATATTGCAAAGTCAGGTAAAGGGTAAAGAGACCCCTGACCATTAGGTCCAGTCAGGACTGACTCTGGGGTTGCGCGCTCATCTCGCTCTATAGGCCGAGGGAACCGGCGTTTGTCCGCAGACAGCTTCCGGGTCATGTGGCCAGCATGACTAAGCCGCTTCTGGCAAACCAGAGCAGCGCACGGAAAAGCCGTTTACCTTCCCGCCGGAGAGGAACTATTTCTCTACTTGCAGTTTGACATGCTTTCGAACTACTAGGTTGGCAGGAGCAGGGACCAAGCAATGGGAGTTCATCCTGTCACGGGGATTCAAACCGCCGACCTTCTGATCGGCAAGTCCTAGGCTCTGTGGTTTAACCCACAGCGCCACCCGCGTCCCATATTGCAAAGTGGCTGGCCACTAATAAGAGTGTGGAAAGAGAATCAGGTGGCAGTCCCTTGATTTAAGAGTCCAACACCACCATTCAGAGGATCACTGAGACCAGACCAAACAATCATAGTGATTCCTGCCTTTTATAGTATCGTTCCAGATGAGAGGGACACCTTTCTGATTCTAGCTTTCACTACAGCATGGAACAGTTAGAATAGAACACACAACTCGGGGATACTGTCTTCCATGATGTAAGACAGATAGACAAGAGAGTTGCTACACTCCTTGCCTGTCAAAGAAGGCCCCATATGTCTGACAACAGCCTACTGCTAAATTTGGAGGGGGAAAACCAACCCCCACCCAGGAACAGGCCAAAACATTCCTGGGAACTTGATCGTGAAAACCTGCAAAAAAAGATCCAAACACGTGGGAATTACCTAACACACCACCCTAAGCTGTTTTATATGTTATGTATTAACTAATTACACCCTATGTACCAGGGTGGCCTACAAATAAAATATCATTAAATCATCATACCTGGCTTGTAAAAAAAAAAAGGTGGGGGTATAAATATAATTTTCATGCAGGACATATGGCCTGTATACTATTAAAATTCAGCAGCCATGTTTTGTTAGATTACCAAAGAAATAAGCTGATAAAGTAGCATTTAATGCAAATATGCAACAACTGTTCAATCTCAGCCTTACAGTGAACCTGCTCCATAAACACAGCAAATTCTTTTGTTGGCAACACTGGAAATTTCCAGAGGGAAAACAATGGACCATACATACGGTTATGTTTGTAACACCAGTGACTCCCTTCCACATCCAAGAGCATGAACAATGGTACCTCTACTGCTAATTTAAATGTATTCAAAAACTGTATCAGAGACTTCACTACTATCAAAAAACTTATTATCGTTTGTGTAAGGTATCAAGAGCAGACTACAGAGATTTTATCAAAGAAGAAGAAGAAGAAGAAGAAAAGTTTGGATTTGATATCCCGCCTTTCACTCCCTTTAAGGAGTCTCAAAGCGGCTCACATTCTCCTTTCCCTTCCTCCCCCACAACAAACACTCTGTGAGGTGAGTGGGGCTGAGAGACTTCAAAGAAGTGTGACTGGCCCAAGGTCACCCAGCAGCTGCATGTGGAGGAGCGGAGAAGCGAAACCGGTTCACCAGATTACGAGACTACCGCTCTTAACCACTACACCACACTGGCTCATTTCTGATCCTTGCAGTCGTTACTTGGCTTTTTCAAAATCTGAGGCCAGCAACAAATAAATGAAAGGGAATACAGTGCAAGAAATATGAATAAAAACAGGTAGAGTTACCTAGGTCATACATAAAGTACTTTATTGGTGGTTTTAAAAAACCTCCATGTGTCGTAAAATTAGAAACCATCTCCTGGGAAATATGTTTTTCAGTTGCTATTGCTTAATAAGAGATGCCTGCTTTCATATACAGCATATCCAGTGCTACAAGGAAATAGAAGAGGGAGTTTCATTTTGGGTTTTCGTTTGGAGGAGGAAAATACACACAGTGCACATGCCTTTTATATGGGGCCCTCGGAACTCTATATAATGTGACACCATTAAAAGAGATATGCATATGCTTGCATGCTTCGCAACTAAACTCAGATTCCCCACGGGAGTAAGCGCAAGGGGCTTGGAATCGCTCCCAAAGTATCGCATATAAAAATGGAATCATTATACACTTGTCAAAAGGTATATTTAGCCCGGAAGATAGTAAACGGCTTGCCTGACACCTCACTGAACTAGAAACAGAACCCAGGAATCGTGACTCATAATCCACTTTCCTAAACATAGACCACTCACATTTGGAAACTCTCGAGAGTGTCACAAATGCTGAGCCTACCTCACGAGAGGTATCTTCTCCACCAAGAACTAGATACGTCCATCACAGTGGAAATCAGACACTTGTTTTCAATAAATGGCACTTTACGGTACAATCATCAGCATGCTTACTCAAAAGTATGGCTCTCTGCATTCATTGGGACTTATTCACTAGTAAGCATGCTTGGGGTTGCAGTCTTAAAAGGCCTAATTAGCATGGTGTATGTCTTTCTGCTCATAATAAATCATAATCCGTTCACCCTTGTGAAAGGTTAATGCATGCATACAAACTTCTCATGATTATTGTATACTTGAAGGCAGGTAGCTGAAAGTGTGAATTCACCATTCAGAAGCATCATTTGAGGTGATATGAATGTTATAGCAGTGGTATTAAATCTGTGACATGGGCTATTCAGGCAAGTAAGTTATCAGTGGATGTTGACATCAAACAGTTAATGACTGTCCTTGGTAATTACTGAAAGTGAGAACTGACCACCAGTTCTGCTTCTAGGCGGGGTTTTTTAAATGGCTTCTGTTTTAATATATAGCATTCTTGTCCCATAGAAAAATACCCAAACACCCAGCACAACTTTATTTTCTACCAGTGTGGCAATGACTTTTATACTTAACAAATGGAACCGAGGGGTCTTTTCTGATATGGAGATTTGCTATTATGATTGCTAGCAAAAACGTACACTGCAGCACAGGTATGGTGGTTGAGACAGCAGCTTGTTCTCCCACTGACAAAATTTAGTGCAACCTTTGGTCCTAGCTCCCAACCAAAAGAATTTGACAGAGGCTCTGACTTGTACATAAGGAAGATCTTCGTTCAGGCAAGTAATGGTGTGGGCTCAGCAGCACACACAGTGCTCAAGAGCCAAGATTCATGAGTTCAGAAGCAAGGTAAGAGGTTCAGAACTGGACAGAAGCAAGGAAGGTGTCCCAACAAGTTTTCTCACCCTTCCTGCCAAGCTTTTAAAGATGAGGTGTGGTGTGCTCACTCACAAGACTCTTTTGCCAAGCAGGAATGTTGAGCTTGCACACACACACACTCTACCAGGGTCTGCTCCCATCTGCAAAGGCAGCACCTGATTCTAGGAAACAACCCTGCACCCTCCTGCTCAGTTACTCCCACCTCCTATTCAGCCTTCCCCATCAGTTATCAGAGCCCTCCCCAGCCTCCACTGAGGCTCTCTGGTCCACCAAAGGGTCATAGGGGAGAGCCAGTATACATGCTTCTCCTTTCAAAGTGGTTGAAGTCATGGCAGAAAGGAGATACCCCCCTCCTCTTTCCTACAGTTTGCCCGGCTCCCCAATTTTTTCTCTACCTCCTCTGTGTGGGCCTGACAATCGAAGCCCGATCCGGCGAACACTGCAGGGTTCATGACAATTGCTTATCCTTTTTTGTTTACAAAAGTCTATCAAATGCCACCTTCTCTGATGGTGCTGCATAATCATACAGTTGAATGGTCTAGCCTCCATGCTTCAACCATAGCAGCAAAAAGAAGAAAAAACACTACACAGTTGCGTGAGACGTGTAACATGTCATTCAGATACTATTTTCTTTAAAACATAGCTCGTATCACTGCCGGGGCCATCATCCAGTGCTCTGAAAATTAAAGAATATTGGAAAAATGAGCCTGCTACAAATGCTACATTTATTGGGGAAATGTCTTAGTAGCGTTCTGTGGCAAAAAAATACAGTTCATGGATGGAGAAAATATGTCAGAAAGTTCACAGGTCCCTTCAATCTCTGCCTACCTTCCCCTCCTTTTTGGTATGCACGTTACAAACCTCAGTAAGCATCTCTTCATATATGAGCTCCCTTGCAAATGGATATATTTTGATTAGAAGCTGCCTCTGTGCTCATTCCTTGTGGGAAGTTAAAACAGTCACAGCAAGAAACATGGCCTTTTCACCGATAGCCCTGAGTTAAAAGAACAACATTCTAGAAGGTGACGAGTGTTTGGATTTTAGAAAGAGACATAAAACCTACTTGTTTTCCAAGGCTTTGGGCTGAGAACTGATCTAACCACCTAATTATAAGCATGTTAGCACTTTTTGTGTTCCTGCTTGTTTTAAAAGTGCTGTCTTTTCAAATTGAAATTATTATTTAATACAGACATATTTTATCCTCCTCTACCTGGAGTACATGGAGAGATGCAATAAAAATGTATTAATGTCCACATTAAAAAAAAAGTGTTCCATTATGGCTGCAAAATTAAGCAAATTGAGCTGAAAAACACAGCCTGAAGTCAATGAAATTTACAGGTTAATTGCTTCAATTCACAGTTCTTTGTAAAGAGCCGTGGGGCAAAGAGCTTCCTATGTTCACTACTTTAAAAGACTGTACACAGCTTCTAAAGAGATGTTCATCTTTGACTGCAGGCAGAGAGAAGGAATGTCAAAGCCTGCTGCACTGACGGCTAGTCGTCATGCATGAATCCACTTCTGCAAGGATCACAGCATTAACCAATCCCGAGAGATGGGGATCCTATTTTTACCCTGCACCATACATATTGACTCACACAACTCATCTTCGGTATGGCAACCTGTGAACAGAAGCCTACTTCAGGCCACAGATCGCTTGGGGGAATCAGAGCCATTGGCTACGATCCGGCACACAGCTCCCACTAAAATCACTGGGCTCAAATCAAGTATCTGTGGAACCATATTCCTGTCAGGATATGACAGCCGCCCACTATCTGTAATTTACGAAAACAACCGAATACATTTTTGTTTCAACTAGCTTTCTCGACCAGGTGCAAAGGTCATTCCGTGTTGTTTTTAAACCTACACCTGGTTGTTCTTGTACTTATTTTAGCTGGTTTAAGGATATATCTGTAAATCACATTGGAACCTATACGTGGAAGGCAATTTACAAATGTATTAATCATCTACGGAGATTGCCTGGATTGTGACCAATATGTCAGGCCTTGGGCAACAACAAATAATCGTTTGTATATTTGAAACTAAGATACCGATTCCAGATTTTGGTTTGTATTTGGGTCTCCCTGATCAAAGAATGCATGACACTGTGCTCTATGCTTATTCCAGTAGTCTTACTTTCACAGAATGCTTTTTAGGAGCAATATTATTTTATTGAAAAGATAAAGTAATTTACTACATGCTTCAGAATGCACTTTATGCCATTGTTATTATTATGACTACTACTACTATTCCAAGGTATCATATTGGTCCAATAAATTTAGTTACCATTTCAAAAAAACAACAAGAATCACCAGATGTAAAGTATATAAGTTGGAACTGGCAGGAAGACTTGGCTACCACAAGTTCTGCAGAGCTCCGTTAGCTAATATATCTCTGCATGTACACATTGAAGGAAACAGGAGAAATAATACTTTACAGTTTGATGAACAACATATGACACAGAATCCTACTCACAAAAAGAAAGGCTTGCAAACTTATACAAAAAAAGTAAAAACGCAAAACTCAACCACATGTAATTTTGCACCTTCTACCCCACCTCAAATATCATAAAAAAACAAAAATCCCAGTGACCCCTATTATAAATAATAGAGTGGTTTAGAAGGAATGCTAACTGCAAATGCACCAGATTAAATACGAAAATAACTCCAGTGCAATTTAAAGGTTTAAAGGAAATGTGTATGACAAACAGAGGTGAAGTGTAAAGTGAGGTGGGTTGTTAAAATGCAAAGGGCCAAATGGCTTTGGGTAAGATCCGCCTCCGTTTGTTTGTTTTTTACATCTCTTTCTACATGGCCCTCGACACAAGAGTTCTGCATGTGTGGTCCATTATATATCTAGAGATCCTTCCATAAAGCATTCACTTCAATGGAGGGAGCTATGCACACCTTTCGCAGGTATGGGTGTGTATCCCTTTAGATGCATCAGATCTCCCACATCCACAAATAATTACTAGATAAGGGTGATTAAAAATAATAATAACAGCACTAATTTATCATCTTCTGATAAAAATATATAACCATGAGTTTTAAAACTCTTTGATAGATTCAATAATATAACTCAGGGGTAGTTAACTCCTGGCCAGGGAACCTGAGCCAGCCCCTAAGCAAATTTTTCATCCTACCCTACCCCCCAAAAAACATTTTGGCATAAATGGTAAAAAGGAAAGATAATGTGGACATGGCACCAGGATGGGCAGAAACATATAAAGCACTCCTCCCAGTCTTGCACCTTGATAGTGAGGCAACTGCCTCCTCCGCTGCTCATGAGGTCATCTGATGAACAGGGAAGGGATATCTGCATCCCCACCAGCAAATGGCGGAGGAGGCAACAGGCATCCCATGGGGCTGTGGGGCTTGGGTAAAGAGTGTTGGGTGGCAACACTCACTTTTGGACGCACTCGTCCCTGACGAGAAGACCCTGTGGGCTTAGGACACTGAGGTCCAGCGTCAAGGGTCTTCTGCAGGTTCCTTCACTGTGAGAAGTGAGGTTACAGGGTACCAGGCAGAGGGCCTTCTCAGTAGTGGTGTCTACCCTGTGGAACGCCCTCCCATCAGATGTCAAGGAAATAAACAACGATGTGACTTTTAGAAGACATCTGAAGGCAGCCCTGTTTATGGAAGTTTTTTATGTTTGATGTTTTATTGTGTTTTTAATATTCTGTTAGGAGCTGCCCAGAGTGGCTGGGGAAACCCAGCCAGATGGGCAGGGTATAAATAAATTATTATTATTAGGTAGAGAGACCGGGCCTGTGTTGGCACCAGAAAGAGCAGCAGCCTGAGCAAAGGAAAGAAGAGAGCAGCGTATGGTCTTGTTCTCTGCATGTGTGACAGTGAATGTGCACCCTGCATGCTTCATGTGTTTGTTCTGTGCATGCCACACCACTGCTGCTTTAAGAGGTGCAAGGGGATATTTTCCAGCTCCTCCTCTTCCATCCAGGTGGCGGCCCTGGGAGGCACAAACCTTACCTCAGATGCTGAGTTGGCCTAGCAAAGTGACCTGCATGTGCAAATTCGCTTCCCTCAGGCAGTGGTGGACTTGGGGCTCTCAAATTTCAGTGACACCCTCAGTGACACTAAAATTCGCTCCCTCTCCTTGCCACCTCTCACTACATTCTATAGCATTGTTTTGGCTCCCCCAGCGATCGCACCGGTTGTGCTGCCCTAAAACTGCCTCTGCCTTAGGCCCGCCTTTTCCATCTCTGAAGTGACCCAGAAAGGAGAAATAATATAAATCACTGAGGGAGTGGGTATAGGTTTCCTGCAATTGGAGCAGGGTGTTTTCCAGAAACTATGGGACATTCATGAAAGAGACAAAGGAGTTTTGTTTATTAACCTGCTTTTTGTATACACTGCGTTTGAATGTTATCCTCTTTCCTAATCACGTTTGGACTCCTGATAAACCCCACTCTTTAACCTTTGTAACTCAATTACTCAACAAACTACCTCAGTGTTCTGTTTCCCCTCCACCTCTCACTTTCAAAAAAAGAAAAAAGTGAAGAGCTGAGGTTCATTCATGCTGATAAGACACAGATATCCCCTCCCAGCAAACAGTAGTAAAATGTGTCTTTGAGCAAACTCCCAAAGTCTAAAGGTAGGAAGCGGAGATAACTCCTCACCTGCCTTTAACTCTCAGCAAGGGTGCTGCAGGTTTTCATGAGTCCCATTCAAGAGGCCTCTAGTGAGCCCCTCTGCTCCCCTATAAATGCACATCAGGGTGGGAACCTATGGCCCTCCAAATTTTTGTTGGACTGCAAGTACCATCTTCATTGACCAATGGCCATGCTGGTTGAGGGCAACGGGAGCTGGAGTCCAGCAACCTCTGCAAGCCCCAAGTTCCCCAATCCAGAATCTGCTCCTCACCAGTGCTGCTATGGGTCGCTGCTCTTCTCCTTCACTGCAGAACTTGCACAGGTCCCATCCCTTTCCATGACTCACTGCCATTGCCATGGTGTGGAGGGGAGTGGGTTCTGGCCAGGAGGCTCCAAGGACATGGAAGAGCAGTGATGGTGGCAGTGGGGAGAAGGAGTAGTACCTACCTTGTCAGACACAGACTTTTTGCCCCTAGCCATTACAGGGGGTGGGGATATATATAGACCATACAAGGATAATGAGCATATATAGCCTGTCTCACGCCGGGGGTGGGAGGAGGTCATTCATCAAGGCAATTATAGGGAGCATGTGTGGCCGCCTTCTGTGCCACCTCTCTCTCCCCCCCCCCACTTGTGATGTGCTAACTCCAACCATCTCAGGCCTGGCATTAGCAATCTGTGCCCTCCACCCATTCACGGGCCCTGGAACATGCCTGCCAATGCCAACCTCTGATGATGGGGTCTGGTTCACTGGATTGAGGCAAACTGACCGCAGCCGTTCGTTAAACTAAAACGAAATAGCTGCCTTCTTTCTTTCTTTTTAAGGTTACCTTGCTGAATTCTTAAAAGAGGAAATTTTAATTTTATAAAAACTAAAAATGCAATACTTACCCATTTCCTGGGTCGGCCTCTTGGTCGTTTTTCTCCAGTAGCTTCTGCTTTCTGTAAAAAAAACACACACAAGATAAGTTCAAAAGTATTTGTAATTATGTTATATGATATTGTTAGGCAATTCTGGTAGGTTGGGTTTTTTTAAATATATAGTCAGTGCATACTTCCCACAACAGCATTCATTTTATTTATCTATTGATTAGATGAGAGGCACAAAGAAAAATCACTTTGTTATCTCTCTCTTCTATAGAGAAATGCTGCTCCCATCCTTTCGTAAAACAGACTGAGAACCTCTTTGTTTAAGGAAGGAAACTGCTTCTTTAAAAATGATAGACTATTCACTGTGTTCTCCTTGTGTCTAGACTATTGATAAGAATGTATGGAAAAGCAAATCAACATACTTGACAAAGACTATCCTTTGGACATATCTCTTTAAAGAACTTGCCTTTGTTTTGCAGGCCAAAACAAACTAAAAATGTTAGTAATGGCAGCTAACACAAAAGCCTGGGGCTTGGGGAGTCAGGAAGCATACGATCTGTCCCTGACTTGAATGCTGACTTCCCAGGGAAATTGGAGTGGACACTCAGAAACAGAGAATCCTTATTAATTAAATTATTACATCTTCCAACTGCCTCCTCACCCTTTCGATACATATATCTGGACTTAGCAGTCATTCTAATTGACATCAGAGACCGAGTTAATAAAAGCAAGCGTGGCAGTTCTTTTTGACTAATTCTTTAATTTAAAAATGTGTCATCTTACATGTAAACAGACATTTTATCTCCCCTGCACCTTCACAGATCCTTTGGCAGTTATGTGCATAAACCATTTTCTTAACTGCATGCAAAGCAGCTATAAATTAATATGGCTCGCTAAAAACACTCACCTATCCTATGTGTGATTGTTCATACGCAAGCCTAACCGACATCACTGGCTGCCTCTTCCAACTGAGTGTGTGCAAGAAGTATGTAGCTGAATTTTTATATAGCTAGAGTTAAAAAACTATATACAGCGGTACCTCGGTTTTCAAGCGCCTCGGAAGCTGAAAGGTTCAGAATCCGAATGCCAAAAACCCGGAAGTAATTGCTTCTGTTTTCGAATGCACCTCGGAAGTCAATTTTTTTCCCTCCATTAACTGAGCCGACCGCCCTTTGAGCCTCGGTTGTCAAACGTTTCAGAAGTCGAACTGTCTTCTGGAATGGATTACATTCGACAACCAAGGTACCATTGTATATACAAAGCATGTAATATGTATATAACTTTCCTTACATTAACATAATAGGGCATACAACATTCCTGTAAACCTAATATTAACTTTCCAGTATGAAGATAATGGGGGAAGGGGCTGAAAGACGGTGAGCAAGACAAGGCTGAGGAGTATTGGCTTGACTAAGTACACCTGAGAAATAAATAGATGAAGAAGAGTGTTATTTTCAGATGTTGTGCTTAGGGTTATAAAAATCATTACTGCTTAAGGTAGTGTACACCTCCTTAAATATGAGCAATCGGGAAAAGAATGGGCAAAGTTAGGTTACAACTTTCAATAGCTTGCATCCATGTTGAAAAAGAAGGTTGAATCTGAGTAGCTCATACTCACAGAGACCAGAGGCACCATCTTGTCCAGAGGATTGAGGGCCCCCACGTGTGATGCCCTGCAACATCCTGATGTCGCACGGGGAACCCTCTGAACATTAAAAAAATGGGGGACCCACAGTGTATTGGCCCCCAGGAGCCAGCAAACTTGCAGGAGACCCATTGAAAACAATTGCTCTACCGCTGACCATGATATAGTTCAGGGGAACCTCAACCCTGAGGGACAAATGTAGCCTTCCATGTCTCTCCATATGCCTGCTGCGACTCTCCAAGGCACACACCCTTCTCAACAGACCACATCCCTCACTGGCCCTGCTTCCAAATGTTTTTTCCTGGCGGGAATGTGTCCCTGAATGTCTCACCACTTAGCGACAACTGTAGTTCAGCAGTATATAAATCGCATAAACAAAATAAAATTAAAATTAGATAAAAATCTGATAATGCCTCTTGCCTGTCTGGATAGAGGATAGAAGAGTGTGTAAGAATTGGCGTAATGTAAAAGAAGACGAAGTAGTAAGATTTACATGTCTTCTTCTAGCCACTTTTGCCACTGGAAGGTGTTCCAGGAAGGAATGCCATTCCCCATCCCAGCAGGGCTTTAAGAGGTTCCCTAACTAAAAGGTGCCTTCATTTGATACAATCCGGAGTTAATAAATCAAAACGATAAATTTCAGAATAAAAAACTGGCTAGATTTTTAAAAAATACTTAAGATTTTTCTAAGTAAAACAGTACATTGAGCCACTTTCAACTTAGTAGTTGTACCAGTGGAAACCAGCACAATGGGATTTTCCCCCACCCCTCCTCCCCCTGCATACCCTCCCCACGTCTGCTTTGGGTGAGGAAAACCCCACAGAACAACATCTAAGAGGGGAAATTGTTCTGTATAGCAAGTATAAATACTTGCGCTGATGGAACAAATTCCTTAGTGCAAGGTTGAATTCCATCCATAGGATTTAATCTTGTTTCTCTTTTGGCTTCTGAGTCTTTCTGAGATATTCTGCAGTTACGTTTTCAAGATTTCCTCCAGAACTGGGAGATTTAGAAATTTCCTTTTACTCCCTTTACAGCTGTGATTAACACGGCTTTATCATACATCTCACCATTTTAGGCTTTAAGAAATCCCATCTAATCCCAGTAGTGCCTATGCCCTGTAATTAATAGTGTATGCATGTGTTTTCGTTTTTCCTTCGGGAATCTATCATCTTAATGTATCAGTTTACTTATTGGCAAATCTCTGTACATGACTATGCCATGTAAAGGGAATTCCACGCAAAGCTGGGAAAATACTGCCGTTGGTCCCTGCTACCCTCAAAGCAAATAAATGTAGCCAAATATCTCCACCATATCATCAAGGAGAAACGTGTGAAAATATAAAATTCACACTATTGTAGGGCAAAATTATCACTTCAAACTTGTTAAAAAGACAACTTCCTCTTTAATCTTTAAAGCGGTGAGTGTAAGATGAAACTTTATTGGGACAACGCATTAAAGAAGCCCTGGCTGCCTAGAGAAGAGAACTTACCTGTGCTTTGGTTACAACCAAATTCTAGTGGAGATTGCCACAAATGCTGCAGCCATCCCTCTAGGGGAACTTGAACTTCCCATCTAATCCCTTAAAAGCATTTTAGTCTGGCAAATAGTCTTTGGTCATCTTAAACCAAGAGTCACCAGTGTCCTGGAACTCAGGGGAACATTTGCAAACTGGAGGAACTATGGAGGTCACTATCTGTGTACGCCAGCCATGTACATGCACCACAATCTGGTGCACACTGCCTCCACCCCTCCCGCAGGGCAATTAGGCTTCTGTTGGTGTTTGTGGAAACATCACAGCTGGCAAGGGGAAAGCTAAGCCTCCCTTCCCCACCAAAACGCTCTGCTCTGCTGCAATTAGGCTTGAAAATCCCTTCAACGGGCTACAGCAGAAGGCTTCTTTCAAGCTTTATTTCAGTGGGGAAGGAAGTCATCAGGAGTCTGCAGATGCCAGAAAAGTCATCTACAGGCACATGTGTAGCTTGCAACCAATGTCTTAAGCAGAAGCATCGTAAAGAAGAATGATCTTGCGAACACTCTGATGATTACACCCCTCAGTTTCCAGCAGAAATACAACATAATATGTAGAGGAGTGTATCAGGAGATGCCTCCAATGTATAGTTATCATGGCTTGTGCTTCATTCACCTGACATCTCACACACACAGACTCCTCTCAGAATTCCCTTGCCAGCTATTGTTGATTATTCTCTTGATAAGTAAGCAAGTTGGGAAACACTTTTCCTTCAGTAGGGCTGCTTGAACAAATTAATGTGAACTCTGATATGAAGTGACCTGCGGGGCAACTTTTCCAGACTGCAACTTAAGTGATCTACTGGCCTTCAGACTTCTCAAATATTCTGACTCTCTTCTTGGTTAACTGCACTTTTTTCATTGCTTTTTGAATTGCGGAAATGGGATGGAACAGACTTATCAGTGAACATGTGCCAAAGTGACGTAGACCCAAAGTAGAGTGATACAACCATTTATGGCCAGCTACTGCTGGCCAATGAGCCCCAACATCCGCAGCGCCACTGTTAAGAGATGGTGGGGAGCTTCTCTCAATTCACACACAGCATTATTGGTCACACCACACCCCCCAAAGAAAAATACTAATTGCTGCCCATGCTTAGGTTTCTTACACAGTCATGCCTGCCCTTGGAGGTATTTAAGGAGATCTGTTTATGAAAAGTAAGCATATTTGTTGTTTGGGGTGTAGTATGATGCTTTAGAGATCTGTGGATGAAGGGTGATATGCAAATTAAATAAATAAATAAATAAATAAATAAATAAATAAATAAATAGGTAATTTCCTGGGAGAGCTTAGGCTTTCAGAGTAAGCAAGCAAGAAAGAAAGCAAACAAGCAAACAATATGTCCCTCTTAATTAAGGATAAGTTGTGACTAAGTCCCCAATTAGCTGCAAAACCCGACTTTGCATTTGAAAAAAGGGGTTAGAGATTACAATCAGAAATGCAGGCAAGCATGAGTGTCCAAGAAACCCCAGGCTGATATTCTCTTCCTAAAGCTTTCCTGCAGTACATTCATTGCCTTTGAGAGCATTGTAGTAATCTGAACGGAAGTTACCAAAGCACAGATCACTTGTATTACCTAATGTCAAGATAATCACATAATGGCATATCACAAAACTGACAGAACATACAATGGCACTTTCTGAGAAGGGTGATGGTTCACTGCATTCCCCTCCCCCCCCCAAAAAAAATACAGAGATTGAAAGAGATATTTGGATATTTACCACCAGCTAATCATTTAATAGATGATACTTTGCTCATTTTCGTGTAGTTACATGATTTAAAAGTCAATTATATACATAATGAGGAACTAGATCTTCCTACTTTTCTGCTCAGATAGTCCTAACGGAGATTATGTGCTTTCCTGCCAATGAATATTGTTTCAGTGGAACACGCTTTTTACGCATCCCCAAAGATGTATTTTTCACATCAGACATTTTTCAGAGAGAGGAAGAAAACACTGAAACATTCGAGGTCTTGCTTTTTTGATATGGAATGATGTGATAAACCAACAGAAAGTAATGATATCCCCACTCTGAAAGGCATGTGACCAAATTCTGTGGATTTGAAAGTAAGTTCCACTGGGTTAAATGCAATTTAGGTAAAGGGACCCCTGACCATTAGGTCCAGTCGTGACCGACTCTGGGGTTGCGGCGCTCATCTCACTTTATTGGCCAAGGGAGCCGGCGTACAGCTTCCGGGTCATGTGGCCAGAAGGACTAAGCCGCTTCTGGAGAACCAGAGCAGCGCACGGAAACGCCGCTTACCTTCCCACCGGAGTGGTACCTATTTATCTACTTGCACTTTGACGTGCTTTTGAACTGCTAGGTGGGCAGGAGCAGGGACCAAGCAATGGGAGCTCACCCCATCAAGGGGATTCGAACCGCCGACCTGATCGGCAAGCCCTATACTCTGTGGTTTAACCCACAGCGCCACCCGCGTCCCATATAAATGCAATTTATTCCCAAGTAATTATGGGTATGACTGTGGCCAGAAATGCATGTTTAACTGAAACTAAGCCACCTTAAACTAAGTGTGACTTACTCCTAAGTAAAACACTATTGGGATTGTGAAAGAAAGAAAGAAAGAAAGAAAGAAAGAAAGAGAGAGAAATACTGGAAGACTCATTCCCAATTATAAATTGTGTTGAAAACAAACTAATAATTCTTATTATTTGCATGCCCTTCACCCTAAGGTCCCAGGGTCAGTTACAACATTAAAACACAATATTAAAATTCCTGCAATGCAGGCCATTGGACCAATGACCTTTGAGTCAAAAAATATTTTATTTGGAAAGGAGTATTTCTTAAAGATTAAAGCTGTTAAGAGGTCAGAACGTCCAGTCACTTAATGTGGTACAGTCAACATTCCTCACATATAATTTTATTTTACTCAAGAAAGAGATAAAAGAAAAAACCCACCACAGATTTGTATTCTAGAGGAAAAAATAAGGCAGCCAACGTTTATTTTATGTACTTTTTTGGTGTCAATTCATGTTGTGTCTAGAATGTGGGACAATTCCAGACAGAACAGACAATATGACAATACCTCAAAGATAATGAGGAGGGTTATTTTAAACCAGCCATGACTTACAAGGGGTCTTGGGGGTTCTCATGTTACTTTTCTTTTCCTTAGAGGGACAAAAACTTTACACCAGTAATATGAGGATGCTCCTGTAATGGATGACACAAATGAAGCTACTAGGAACATTAACAGAGCTAGGTCTTCCTCAATGCTCCAGATTTTGTTGTGCTCAAATGTTCTATGGGAAAAGATCCTGCTAAACCTTCTTAGATACACTAATAGCTTAAATTGTGGAAACCTTAAAGTTGTATTTCTGAGGTTTGAGGGATCATCACATCAGTCTTTTTTAGAATAATACCATAAAAGTATATATCATTAGAAGGATAATTTAATGCAAACTACAATGCAACAAACTGTGCTGAGTTATCTTTATTCTATCAAAAGTTATAGCCAAATAAACCAAATAAAGCACAACTGCCTTATGTAACAAGGAGTGGATTTCCTTAACTCAAAACTGACCAATGGCAAACAGAGTGAAGAGAGTTGACTGCTCCCCTAGAAAGCAGTGCAGTAGCCCTGACTAAAAGGACAGTCACTGACTGTGGAACAGAGAAGGAACCTCCAACCTGTGGCGTCACTTGGGCCAAGCCCACCTGCCATACAGCCAATATCATATACGGACATCAGGTGAAGCTGAATCTGGGCCAGAAATGGATTTGGAGGCAAGGTGCTTTGAAGCACCAACTATCAGCTGATTATCGGGGCTTCAAAATACAGAGCAAGCCTCTCTGCAAAGACCAACAATCAGCCAATCACAAAGAGAGTCCTGCATAGCCAAGAATCAGCTGCACAGCCAACATCTTATTTGGAATCCATCTTCCAACTGAACTTGAGAGTAGCAGCTCATTAAATCAGAGAGATGGAGCCCTCTCAGTGAAAGTTCAGTTAGCCATAGCACGTCTGAGCAAAGAGTTCCACCATGTTTGCCTCTGTATTCTTGTAGCCTTTAAAGAGGAACTTAAATCCATACCTGCAGCCTAGAGAAAACCTCCTCTAGATATTACCAGAAGTGCCAACAGTTCAATTTGGCAAGTTTACTAGCATTAGGCTAGCCACACTTCTTCAGTCGTATTCCCAAAGCCACTCTCAACATCTAAACTGATTCCTCCACTGCTCCATTTATCATTATCCGGATCAGCTAAAGGGACACAATCCCTCCTGGGCAGCTTTCCAAGGCCACATGCCAATTATGGGCAGGTTCAGAGGCAAATGTGGGCAAAGAAACAAATGTAATTTCCCCTCTTTGTTCACTAGGCTAGTTTCCACATAAACTCACATACCCTTCTCTCCTCTTTATCTATATAAGCAAGAGGCATTATTAGAGTTCAAGGATGCTGCAAAGCATCCAGGAGGCTGCAAAGCAGAATCAGTAGGGAGTGTGGCCTGGGGAAAGCTCTGGGGGCTGAATAAAAGAGGCTTCAAGGGCCACATTCTGCCCCCAGGACTGAGGTTCCACAGTCCCGATCATAAGGTTACGGTCCCCTTGCTAAGTTCTACCATTACTGTGCATTAGGTCATCACAAGTTATGCCCATGATCTTTGGCAATCTATATCTGCTTAACCAATTCAATCTGCTGCCTAATTCTATTCACACCTTGATCAAGTTTAAGGCAACTTGCTTCTGGTTGTGTTGCATCACAGCATGTGACCAAACATGATGAGGCATGATTTAAATCAACGTTTAATACATTTTCCTATAAACAGGAGAAAAGGAAATAATGCTTATTAGATACAAGGTTTAAAGGTGTTTTGTTTTGTTTTGTTTTGTTTTGTTTTGTTTTGTTAACAAAACAGCAGACTCTGATTTACATCTTTGTAAGCAGTTCATAAAATAATTTGGAAAAAGATCTAGCCTGAGTAACCTCTGAGGTGAGCCTGAGGAAAATGCCTGCTTATCATTCAATTACAATCAGGAATAACACCCAAAGTCACATGATCACAGAAGCCATCAGCCACAGCTGACTTGCACTAGGACACATGGTTGATTATAATAACATAGGAACATATATGGGTCAGATCAATTGCCCTTCTAGTCCGGCACCCTGTTCTTGCAGGGGTCAATCAGACAGTATTAGAAACTGAGATATATACGGTAAGCTAGGTGTTACAATCACCAAAACAGAATGTTGCCATTTGGGGACCAGACAGCTCTAAAGTCCTATTTTTCAAAACGATTTTTTGGTTCCTGCAATTCATTCTCATTGTGCAGATAAAATATAACAGAAAGAATTCTACAGGGTGTGTTGCTGCTGTGTGAAAGCAGTCAAGAGCCAAGGATCCCCAGGTACACACCTCCAGATGGTGGAGACGGCAGGTGCCATCCTGCCACCCTGGCATCTTCACTTGGCAGCAAGTGGCCAATAAGGTAAAGGTAAAGGGGACCCCTGACCATTAGGTCCAGTCGTGACTGACTCTGGGGTTGCGGAGCTCATCTTGCTTTACTGGCCGAGGGAGCCGGCGTACAGCTTCCGGGTCATGTGGCCAGCATGACTAAGCCGCTTCTGGTGAACCAGAGCAGCGCACGGAAACGTTGTTTACCTTCCCACCGGAGCGGTACCTATTTATCTACTTGCACTTTGACGTGCTTCCGAACTGCTTGGTTGGCAGGAGCAGGGACCGAGCAGCGGGAGCTCACCCCGTCACGGGAATTCGAACCACTGACCTTCTGATCGGCAAGTCCTAGGCTCTGTGGTTTAACCCACAGCGCCACCTGTGTCCCTAAGTGGCCAATAGCCAGGGGCAAAATGCTCCTGGCGCCTGGAGAATTTTGAATGCTGCAATCAGATGTCTATAGGATGCCTGGTGCTGAACACAACACCACCCTCACCACCTGCAGTTCCCAGAAACTTGGTATAATATAATCTTGCACACTGCTTTGCACACATCTACACAGCATGAAATGCATTTATGCACCAATTATTTTAGATCCACTGACGATGTCCTTTTTCTACAACCGATGTGCTACAATCAATGTGATTGTGACATGAAAATGTGTGTGTTGTTTCTAACCCGTTCCAAGACAGAAGACTTTGCATTTCAGAATCACGCTGAGCAGACTATATTCCTAAAGAGGAATCAATGGGGTACAACAAAGCAGAGCTCAAAATGATCAGCTTGCTGCAACAAGGGCTGGATAAGACATGTTGAGCCACTGCCTTCATTCCAGTTCTTCTATAAAAGGACACATTTGTTAGGAACTGCAGACTCTTAAAGGCATAGCTGAAGGCAGGTGCTTTTCCTTCACTACACGGTCTCCCACCCTGTGTGCAACCTGAGGGTCTTGGCTGTGTTTCTATTAAGTCCTGATGCTATAGTATGCATTTCAGTAGCCTCCTGCCTGTCAAGTTCAGGGAGCCCCTATTCACCCGTATCAGGCTCAAAGCTAGGGACCTGGTCCAAGTCCTCAGCCAGTGGTCCTGCAGCCTCTAACTTGGTCTTCTGCTTACTGCTGGACTCCAGTGTCAACATCATAATGCACTCCACGAAAGTCAAATATGCCTCTTACTCATCAACCAAATCTCCAACCTCTATGGGGAAAGGGAGGGGCAACATTACAAAAACTGCCCCATCGAAAGGCCGGTCACCAGAGCCAAACTGACATGCTTAGAATGCAACTGGAGTGAATTCATACCAGCTGAAGCAGTCAAATGCCTGCTTTACCTTACACCCAGTTCATCAAGCATTCACTGCACCAGACCTCAGTTGACTTTAAATAGCTTTGCAGTGGCACAGTCAATGTGGATGCAGTTACAAACTGTACATGCTAAAGAAACCACATGACTTGCTTCACCTGGACCACAATTTATAGCCATCTGTTCAACCACCATATCGTCCACTTACCCATGTGGTCACAGCAATTGGTGCAAAGTCAATTGCAAGGTAAAACTAAAGCTGAAGTATTGGTTAGGTCTGTCATCTGTCAAATATTTTCTGTTTTATATACTACATTAAAAAGAAGTCCAGATCATCAAGATCAAATCTGGCAACGGTCTAGGAATAACTTGAAGATGATTAAGTGAAGGTAACATAACAACAGCCAGTTCTACAATGTGCTACATTGTTGGACCAGGGAATCACTTTTTAAACGAAAAGATGATCGGTCTGTGACAGATAAAACCCTGTTAAAACTGCCACACTGTGTTTGTGATCTTGACTGCAAAAGAAGTGATTGACTTCTCTTTTCACCCAAACTTAAATAAGCAGCAGTCTACAAGGTTTACAGGGATGCGGGTGGCGCTGTGGGTAAAACCTCAGCACCTAGGACTTGCCGATCACATGGTCGGCGGTTCGAATCCCCGCACCGGGGTGAGCTCCCGCCGTTCGGTCCCAGCTCCTGCCCACCTAGCAGTTCGAAAGCACCCTTAAGTGCAAGTAGATAAATAGGTACCACTTTATAGCGGGAAGGTAAACGGCGTTCCGTGTGCTGCTCTGGTACCGGTTCGCCGGAGCAGCTTCGTCACGCTGGCCACGCGACCCGGAAGTGTCTGCGGACAGCACTGGCTCCCGGCCTCTAGAGTGAGATGAGCGCACAACCCCAGAGTCTGTCAAGACTGGCCCATACGGGCAGGGGTACCTTTACAAGGTTTACACTTGCAAATCATGCTTCATCATCCAAGTCTGATTGTGGGCGATTGACTGAGGAATAGAAAACATAACCATATTTAAAGGATATTCAAGCACAATCTTGGCTTCTTGTTTTAAAGACTCACAAGCCCATTTTCCTAGTGCAGAATAATCTTGCCCCAATACAAATGTTACAAGAATTCCTATTCTTAAAGTAGCTTGCTTTTCATTATTTAATTTCACCCTAATAAAACATTTATTTTCAAAATACATTTACATCACTTTTTCCCTCCTAAAAAGTATGGGGAAATGTGTGTGCGTCTTATGGAGTGAATGCAGACTGCGCAGCTATCCCAGAAGCCAGAACATCAAGAGGGATTGCTGCTTTCACTGCGCAGTGATCCCTCTTGCTGTTCTGGCTTCTGAGATTCAGAATATTTTTTTTCTTGTTTTCCTCCTCCAAAAACTAGGTGCGTCTTATAGAGCAAAAAATACGGTATACTTTTAAAACTAGGATGAACTTGATCTGGCATCACCTCTAACCTCTTAGGTAGGTGTTAATTATCTATGTGTTTTTATCAAGCTCAAGCCCAGAACATGAACAACAAAAAAACCTACATGCAGAGCAGGAACTGTGATATTTATATCCTTTCAGAAATATGTCTACGGGGTGCCTTTATAGAAGATAAGCTACCCATTTCCAAATGTTTAGAGAATAGGTTTTCAAGTAATAACGTCAGAATTTGTTTGGGCGGAGGGGCACAGCTCTAAATATATATATGAACACAGTGAATGTACTTCTCATCTTTGGATTTGTTATCTCTCACCATAATTTCTGCATGGATTCAAACTTTACAAATTTTATTAGATTATGAATTCATTTAGTTATGGATTTTACATGACTGCTTTTACCTGCCTACACTCTTGAGATTTGTTCAGCGGGCATGAAACACACTGCTCAACTGTTCCTGCAGCATTTTGTATGCATTGTCAAGTTCCACACTGCTAATCTCCTAACAAGCTCAGTTTGGGGATTTTTAATGCCTTTAGGCCAGTTTTCAAAGTCCAGACACAAGCCTTGCAAGTTTGTGTTTTTTTTAACCAAGCCATGCACCAAGAAATTTTAAATGCACACAGCAATCAACATCCCAGGACAAAGATTTAAAGGTATTTGTTGTTGAAACATAACAAGGCAATCTACCTCCTTATGTGCATTTCTTTTTTAAAAAAATTCCCTGTCAGTTGTGTAATACATTTTTAATTATGATGTGCAAGAGTTTGCAAGAGAACACCTGATCAATTAATCATGAGTGCCTTCTTAGGTCTCCTCTGTGAATTCTAGCCTTGCACGTTTATCTGGCATGTTGTAGGCATAATACATTTCAATTAGCTCCCTTTGAAAAAGAGGCCACCCATTCTTCAACAGAAATTCCAGCCACTTTTCACTGCATATAGAACCATCTTTAAGGGTAAAATGCTCTTCAGCAGTGAACAAGCACTGCTTTGAAAGATGGAAATAAAACCATATGGAAGCTTTTTACAAAAAATGAACAAGCATGCCTCACAACGATACAAATGATTTCCAAGAGTTGACATCCTCAAAACTGAAGCTTTTTGCTTTTGTTTAAAGAAGAGATATTTTGCAATAATTCCAAATGCTCTGAAGGATCAGCATGGCATGTCATGCTAGCATCACACGGAGTTGTAAACCTTAACCTTAGACACAAAACCAGGGAATTCTTACAAGTGTAGAAGTTGCAACGCAACCATGCTGTTCATATATGGAGTTTCCCCATTCATTCCAATGCAGGAGGTACACCTGTGTAAACCATCTTCCATAAAAGTGGGTCTGTTCCCTCCATTGCAATTGCATTGCAATATTAGACAACTTCCATTCATTTCCATGGGCACCCAACTGATTATTTATACCCAGCATAAATGAAGCAATGTTGATATGATTCAGTTGAAGAAACTAAAGTCAAGTCAGACTGGTAACTTTAAAATAATCAATTATTTTAATAGCAATGATCTGACCTTTGACTAAATTTATTGTGAACAATAGCGAGCAGCTTTTATCTTCACAAACTTAGCAAACTTTGCAGCTCCAAAATTAAACTGCTTCAGTCTATAATTCTTCCTAAAATTCACTCTATATTCCAAAATGTTCCTACAAATGTAGGCTGATTATTATTTCTCCATAGGCTTGCAATCCTAAGCATCCTTTTAAGTCCCACTGAAATCAATAGTGTGCGCATGAAAATAATTTTGGTAGGAAGTTTATTTGTTGTTTAAGCTCTATAAATGTTTAAACGTTCCTTGCTGTAAACGCAATTTTAACTGCATATTATAAAGAGTATCCCTAACACTTACTTTTGCTTGACCACTTACAATGTAATCTTATATCTACTCAGAAGTAAGCCCAGTGTGTTCAGTGCTACTTGCGCTCCCAAGTAAGTGTGTGTATGATTGCAACGTTGTAGATATATATCTCTTTTCGATATATATCTCTAAAGCACAGGTACCTAACCTACAGCCCTTCAGATGTTATTGGACTCCAACTCCCATCATTCCTGGCCACTGGTTATGCTGGCTGGTGCTGATGGGAGCTGGAGTCAAACAGCATCTGAAGGACCACAAGTTAACCAGCCCTGCTCGAAAACTACAGGACAGCCAACTAAGAATGCTACAGGGAGGCTAGGGTGACAAAACCCTTAACAAAATGGAATGGACCACTTAGCTGGCTGAATATACCTTTTTAAACTTCAGCTGCTAAAGAGAGAAAAGGGGAAGAGGAGAGAGAGAGAGAGAAGGGGAAAGGTTTTCTGTAATGATATCCAAAAGTTAAAATAAAACAGACACAAGACCACAGTCAGTCCCTAAATAAAATAAAATTTATCATAACTTGCTGTGGTATTTTATAACCCTGAAAACTATCAAACATAACAGGACTAATTCCCACAAGCACAAACCACCATACTAAAAATTATCTATAATCTGGGGAGCCCACAACAATCTTCTAAAAGGCATTCTGCCACATAGCTTCTAACAATTACACAGCTAAAGAACATACACCACAGTTGACATCCAGGTTTGGTAAGACTTTGTTTTCAACAATATACAGTGGTACTTTGGGTTAAGAACTTGATTCGTTCTGGAGGTCCGTTCTTAACCTGAAACTGTTCTTAACCTGAGGTACCACTTTAGCTAATGGGGCCTGAAGCGTCTGTAACCCAAAGTACCACTGTACTTGTAAATTAAGAGTGCTGGTGCTAACTGCTGGGTGACTTGTCTACAGAAACATGACTCCAGTGTTTATTTTCAAAGCTCCATACAACTGTTTCTTAATGTCACTAGTATTCTTCTGGTAAAAAAAAAAATATTATTAGCCCAGTATTTGTACATTTGTTAGATAAAAAAGTTCTTTCACTTCCACTGAACCTGAAAGTCTTTTCAAAAACCAACTTTTCAAAAACCACCCCTTCATTACAACTAATCTGTTGGTGTCTCCCATCTCCTGAGAATATTCAAACTTTAATGATGGTTCAAAAAATTGTTTCTGTTTTCTTTCAAAAACTTGCCTCCAAAATGAATCCAGCAAAGAACATAAGGCATAAGTTAGCATAGTGCCCTAGAACACGCCCTATAATAATTTCTGATAATTAACACTTTTTCAGAAACGTTCTGATTCTCACCAAGGCATCATTGGTTTTATGCCCATCCACACGTTTAATGAAACACTCAGCTGCAGCAGTTTGAATATAACGTAGAAGCCTGCAGAATTAGCATTTTTAGTGATAAGACATTCAAAATGTACTTAATTCTCAGCACTCAATTTTTATTTCTTCTACAGCAGCACCCTAGAGTGCAGAACTTAAATATGTTTAAGTAGCAACCAAGGATTGCTAATTTCAGAATGGAAGGAAAACTGCCCCGGAATGTACTGGCTGCTCCTACAACACCCCTTCATGAAATATTATTAAAATGGCACAAACTCTGCAGATTAGATGTTCCACAACTGAAATCCTTTGGACAGTGACTGATAGGTGGGTGGTAATATGAGCAAACCTCACCTTTTGTGCTGCTTTAGAGGGACTCTTGTTTTTGCTTCCTTTAGGTCTTCCTCTTGGTCTTTTAGGAGATGGCTCTCCCATTGGTTCCTAAACACAGGAAAACATGCTATTGTGGCAAGAATCTCAATAAAGATCTGAAACACAACATAGGACACTTAACATGCACAAAACAAACAGTGTCAGTTACTCAATCAGTTTCAATAGTGAAATAAAATAAAAAGAGCAGAAAAACATTAACGTGAGTGCATTTTACTAAAACATTTGTTCATGCCTACTGGAAGTGAATGACAAACTAATGAAAATGTGTGTATGCTCTGACACTCTTTCCATTCTTTATATAAACTTCCCCAACCTTTATAATCAAGGATGACGTTTGCAATTCTAACCATTCATGGCTTTTCACAATCGATTTATAATTACTCATTTGATTTACATTTGCAATCACATAAGAGGTTTAATTTCGATGTAGATTTCCAATATGAAAGAACCTAAAATACTGAAGTCTGTCTAAATTATAGTTTAAAAAAAAAAAAAATCTGAAAGTTACAAAGAGAGTTGTGTCTTGTTCTATAGCTTAACGTTATATATTGTGTGGAGTGCTGTCCTGGTAAGCCTGGGCTCCAAGGTATATAAAAACACTGATTGTTTTCACTCTGCTGCCCAATGGCTTCTCTGTTTGATAGTAAATAAAATCATCATCTGAATATGATTTCAGTTTTCAGATATTCCAAATATTTATCCAGTGAATCATATGAACTAAAAGAAAATATATATCCATCTCCTCCACATCCACTTCCAAATACTGAACATTTCATTTGGATTACAGGATGCGGTAAGACTAATTAAATTCAGTTTGTTAAAGGAGTCTTGGAATTCTCCCTATTGGTAAACTCTTGGGCTAGAAAGGAAATTTAGTGACACAATATCCTTCCAAAGGAGTCACAACAGAAACAATGCTGAACTCTGACTGGGGGGGGGGAGGGGAGACACATTGGAGAGGGGGGCTCTTTCTGTGAAATCCACTGAAACCCTAAACATTCCATTCTCAAATCTCTCTCACACACACTTTTTGCGAAAACAAAAAAACGGGCTGGGGTAGGTGGGTGAGCTGGGAAGGGGAAGGAACGTCGTGATAGCTCAACAAAGGTAACGCAAGGGGAGGGGGCTTGCAATCCTTCCGAAAGGTATTTTATTGCATTTCACTCGAGAAAGGGGGGTGAACGTAGGAGCGGCTGGGCGTGAGGACTTTGGGGGTGCTCATCCACCCTCGCTCTAAGAGGCGCCCTTTCAGAGGCGTTTCTGGGCTCAGATCGGTTTGCTGATCATCTGATTTGCTCTGAAAGGAAGTGGTTTGACGATAATGAATGAAGTAAACTTTTTTAAAAAAGAAAAGGGGGGGGGAGAGAAAAGCCCGCGGAAGTCAAGTTTTAAATGCACTTCGCGTCTCCTTATTGCCCGATCGCTATTTCCGAGGATCTCGAAAACACTGCAAGCAGCACAGCAACAGCAACCCCGGCCAGGATGCAGTTTTCTCCATGCCGGCTCCGCAGAGCTACAACTGCAATGCTTAATTGGTTGCATTCGCAGACTTGTGTGCGTGTGTGTAGTAGAGAAAAAAGCCCGGTATCCCCACTGGCCTGTTTACTTAGAGAAGTACAAAGTATTTCTGGCGTTCCCCACTGCCTTGTGCAAAAAGGCAGCGAAAGCCAGGCGTCTTTCTTATATGCTCGGCGAGCAAAACCCAGCTCGATTGTGGGTTGCCAGAATGTGCCCGAGGAGATTTGTGGGGGGGGGTCCCCCAAGCCCAAATCACCCCTCCCTTTAAAAAAAAAAGCAAGCCGAGTTTCCCGGTGCGTGGGGTGGAATGTGATAACGCAGACACGCAGGCGATCAGGGAGGGTCTCCTTTTGTACACACGCACCGGAGTGTGGCGCGTTTTTTAAACCCCCCATAGCCAAGATAAGGAGGACCGGGGACGGCAGTGCCCTCTGGGAGACCAACTATACACACACACACACACACACACACACACAAGACTGAGACGTAGCAAAGGCAGTCGGGGAGCCCAGCCTGCCTGCTTGCTTCCCTTGCACACCCCTCCAGTTTAAAAATCTGCTCGGAGCGCCGGTTGGTGGGATCCGAGCTGCTCTGCGCTCCAGAGCCAAATAAACCCTCCCGGTCACACAATAGAGAAAGGCCGAGGGAAGTTTTCGCCTTTTAAAAAGAAACAAGCGCGCGCGCGCGCCCGGAGAGACAGACAGACAGACGGACAATCCAGCACACACACACACGTTCCTCTGTCCTCGCCAAGAGGGACTCCCCCCCCCATCCTCTTTCCCGCAGTCAGCAAATGCACCCGCCGCCACAACAACAATAACAGCAGCAGCAGCAACCACCACCACCACCACCGCCGCATCTCCAACCACGCGCCGCTTCCTCGCCGCCGGGCACGTGCCCTCCCGGTGTCCCCCCCCCCCCCGCTCCTCCTCCGCCAACCCGGCTTTGCGCGCGCTCTCCGCGTCCAGGCTACTAACTTGGGGTTGCTTCCTGGGTCTGCCGCGACCCCTCTTCGGGGGCTCCGAGGTGGCAGGTTGCTCCTGGGAAGCGGCGGCGGCGGCGCTTCCCGAAGTCGAGGGCTGGCCGGCTCCTTCGCCTCGCGCGCTCATCGTGGCTCCTGGCTTGGGCTGCAGCCGCGCTCTCGTCGCCTCCGCGCTCGCCCGCCCGCCCGGCCAGGCACCTCGGAAGAAAGCAAGCGGCAGGCGCCGAAGGCGAGCTCGCGTGCGCGCTGCCCCCAGCAGCAGCAGCAGCAGCAGCAGCAGCAGCACCACACCGGACGTCCTGGTGCTGCCAAAAGGAGAAAGGGAGGAGGAGGAGGTGGCGACGACGACGGCGGTGGTAATAATGGTGGTGTTGGGTGTTTGCTGCAGCCTCTTCTTGCAATTTGGAAAGGCAGGAGGACGCAGCTTTTGGAAGGGGGCTTTCCCCCCCTTTTTTTCCTTTTTTCCTTTCGGGGGGCTGGGGGTGGGGGAGATACGTCGAGGCTGGCTTGTAACGCCGCCACGAGAGAGCAGGAAGGGTGGGCGGGCGGGCGGGACGCGCGCGCTCCTCGTCGTAGGCGAGCGGGGGCTCCGCAGCCCTCCGGTGCGTTTCAGCTCCAGAGGAGACGCATGGCAAAGACGCGCAGAGGACCCAGCGCGCCTTTCGGCTGCCTTGAATCAGGCACGCCGGGAGAGGAAGAGAGATCGGAGCTGGGGGGGGGGGGGCTTGAAAATAGAGCTATAGTTGGATAAGCGCGGAGGGATTGGACGACAAGGGTCTCTCTCTCCTCCCCCCCACCTCCAAACAACCACCACGATGCCGGAGCCTGGGAGTGAACTGCCTACTGGGGGTGGGAATAGGAGATTCCTGCCCCCGGTGGCAACTGGGATGAGGGTTGTGAGGTTTTTTAAAAAATAAATAAATGGGGAAATGGGAGGGCGTTGGGGGTCGGCGGAGGGAAAGGCCACCATGAGGAAAAGGAGGCGGCAAAGCTACGGGGGGCGGCGGCGGTCGGGGCTGGTGTTGGACCTAAGAAATTACAGTACAGTATTAGAAAGATAGCAGCAATGGATGGAAGCGCACCCCCCCCCCGTAACTCCTGAAGTAGCCGATCAGTTTTGGTGCCCAGCAGGAATGCAGCAACTACAACTGGTACCTGTCAGATGTTGGTACTGGTAGCCATTTTGGGGCCAGGCCACCAAATACTGTTGAAATCCCCTCCCAGCACATACAACAAGCCTTTTTGGGGTCAGACTGGGCCTCAGAGACCAGTACTTATCAAATTATCTACCCGGGTTAACAGTTCCTGCTCTGTGCCAGCCACAGTGTGTTTTTGGTTCTGCTCTGAAAACCTCCATAAATTAATCGGGTTGCTTTTTCTAGGTGGCATTTTTCAAAATGACTACTAACGTGACTCAGATTTCCCCCTGGGAAATGCATCACTGTCTGCTATTCAGAGGTACCAAAGAAGTTGACACGGTGGACACTGTCAAGAAAGGAAGAAAAGGTTGCTTCTGAGAATCTTGCTCTACGCACACCAAACTATGACTGGGTTCACACATCACACTAAGCCAAACAATGGCTTCGCCTGAATGAACAAAGCTGTGGGTACCCAAAGGAAACAAATGGCATCCATTTTGCTGTTCCCCCAGCCCTGATGGTTTGATGGCCATAGTTTGCTTGGGAGAAACTGGCAACAATTCAGGGTCCACATGGAATGCCAAGTCAAACCATGGCTTAGCCTCTTATACCTGGTTTACCATATTCTGACATAACTTTTCTTTATTAGTGATCACTTTTATTTGACAGGTGATTTCTGATCCTTTTTCCTTCCATTTAAGAAATGAACCGACTGGTCAAAGAACTGGCAAGTTAGGATCAAAATCAGCACACAACATTCATTTACCACCTCTCTCCATTGGTTTCGTGGCCTTTCCTGGCTCGTTCTGGTTGCCATTCACAATGCTATGGTGACAAAAGCCTCAAATGGCAGAACTGCCCTCAAACTCTAGACCAGCCTTGCCCAACTTGGTGCTGGATTACAGCCATCAAGATCCCTGAACATCGGCTGGGTGAGACTGATGATGGGAGTTGTAGTCCAACAGCCCCTTGCCTGCCCATGTCATTGTCAGTGTCTCAGTTGTATTACAGTGGTACCTCAGGTTAAGAACTTAATTCATTCTGGAGGTCTGTTCTTAACATGAAACTGTTCTTAACCTGAGGTACCACTTTAGCTAATGGGGCTCGCGCCGCTGCCGCCCGATTTCTGTTCTCATCCTGAAGCAAAGTTCTTAACCTGAGGTACTATTTCTGGGTTAGCTGAGTCTGTAAACTGAAGCGTCTGTAACCCGAGGTACCACTGTATTCTCATCCGCTCATCTCAAACCTCATTCTCATACCTCGCTTCATATAAAAAATAAAATTATTATTATCCATATTCCTTCTTAAATCCATTGCTCATTCTGCACCCTTCCTTTTGCCTCTGAGCTTGTTTACCTCCTACAATCTTTTCTCAGTGTAAGTTTTTAAACCTCAGCCGAGCTGACGGCATTCTCGTTCCTCACAGAATTTGCCTGCAAACTGCTTAAGTTTCCTGAACAAACATTCTGAGCTATCCCATAAGCTCAGCCAATCTGTGCTAGAGATCTGCAAGCCACAAACACAATATTGATACTTGGGACTATTATAAGTTATATGAATACAGAAAACATTCTTCTGTGTTATGCACACTTGCATGTGCGTGTGTAAATGGGTGGCTCGTTAAGTTCAATTTCCACTGATAAATATAAACTCCAAACGCATCGAGACCGAGAGGCCAAATGTAGCTCTTCAGTCTTCTCTGTTCAACCTTCCAAAATATTTGGCGATCCAGAGTCTGATACCCAAAAAATAATCCCAGCCACACCTCTCACTGGTCCTCCTGCTCCACCCTCTGCTCACGTGCCTCTGTGGCCAGAAGGTGTCCTTGGACAGTGATAATTCACCTCACTTGTTTGGAGGGCAGATAGAGAGGGACCACTGATTTTGTATGGGTGGAATGTAGACTAATGTCCAAAGGGAGGAGTCATATCCATTGCCTCTGGCCCCACCAATCCCTGTCATGTGGCCCCTGGGAGGATGGACTTGAGGGAATGTGGCCCTTGGGAGGACACTTGGGACTGAGCAGGCTGTAATGGACACCTCAGAAGCAACAGGGTCAACTCAAGATGAAAATGTTGGGGCTTTGGGCAGTGCAAGGGTAGAGTGGATAGGAAGATCAGGGAAATGAGAGAGTGGAAAACCTTAAAATGCTGATGATTACCTGTTCCAAAGTAGGAAGCAGGAACACAAGTGTGCTCTCTGGTATTCACAGTGACCTGACATCTAACGTTAGCCATGCCAGTGGTCCTTGGAGTGGTCTGGTATGAATCCAGACTCTGGATCTCCAAAAACAAGATGTCCTCCAGAAGCAACCACAGAAAATGTTATGATGGGGAATGGAAGATAAGCACAGTTTCACAGCTTCTCCGGAGGCTTGCATAGTTTCTTATATTATTGTTGGTATTGTTATGACTTGTATGCTACTTTTCAGAATCAGATCCTCCCAAAGCGGCTTAACAGTCAAACAACTTTGTTAAATAATCATTCAAATCAGTTAAAATAACTCAGTAAATAGAAAACAGTCAGGCAGCAGATAAACAACAACAGCAGCCCAATGTTCAGCCACTGCAGTCCTTTCTTCCCAAGACAGGATCACATGTGATATGTCACAATCAGCTCAGTTTGTCTCAGCCAAAAACTGATTGAAAAATGAAGATCTTTACACCTCATCTAAAGGAAGTCAAAGTGAGAGTCTCATGCAAATCTTGAGGGAGAAAGTGGGGGGGCGGGGCACCATCAAAAAGGTGGCATCTCCTGTATCCACCAATTTTAGCCACTGGTAGTTCCAGGATCAGGGCTTCTGAAACTCATAGGAGTGCAGTCAGTCTTCAAATAACTCAGTCCTAAACTGTTAAGACCATAACTAGCACTTTGAATGGGGCCTGCAAACAGCTAGCTCATGCCACTGGTACGATATCAGAACAATATGCTCCAAAACAGCTGGACAGCTGCAATTTGCACTAACTGAAGCTTCCAAACCCTCTCCAAAGGCAGCCCCTCATAAAGCATATTGCAAATGTCAAAGTTAGATGTAACCAGGGAATTGATAAATAAGGCCAGAACTACCATACCTGCAGTGACCATGGCTGGTGTATCAGTCTGAGCTGATAAAAGGGGCTCCTACACATCATGATCACCTGCGCTTCTATAGATAACAAGTCTAGGAGCTAGAATAACAAGTCGGGCAGCAGCAGGACTGCAATCCCATCCAGAACTGGTTGAACATCACTTTCTAAATTAAGCAACTCCATCTTACCTGGGTTAAGTTTCGGCTTGTTCCCAAGCAAGCAACCTGAGTTTCCTGGAATCTTCGCAAATAATAATAATAATAATAATTTATTATTTATACCCCGCCCATCTGGCTGAGTTTCCCCAGCCACTCTGGGCGGCTCCCAATCAGTATTAAAAACAATACAGCATTACATATTAAAAACATCCCTGAAGAGGGCTGCCTTAAGATGTCTTCTGAACGTCAGGTAATTCTTTATCTCTTTGACATCTGATGGGAGGGCGTTCCACAGGGCGGGCGCCACTACCGAGAAGGCCCTCTGTCTGGTTCCCTGTAGCCTCACTTCTCGCAATGAGGGAACCGCCAGAAGGCCCTCGGCGCTGGATCTCAGTGTCCGGGCTGAACGATGGGGGTGGAGACGCTCCTTCAGGTATACAGGACCGAGGCCGTTTAGGGCTTTAATGAGTAAAAAGAATGAGTAAAAAGAAGCAAAATGGGCTTAAAATGAGACTAAGAAGTAGTGTGAAATCCTGGTGTGGAGAGGGACCTCAAGGACAGAGCAGAATGAACACGGGTTTTTGGGAGAAACTCTTAAGGATTATGTTTCCCACCTGGTGGGGTTAGCCACTCGTAGGGATGAATCAGTTTCAGTATCTCATTTTTCCAACCTTAAGTTCCCCACATTTTTGCAGAAATTTACAATTTACTTTTAACAATCCTTACAAGTATTCATCAGTGTAAATTTCACCAAACCAACATATTTTTGTATACTGCTTTGATTAGTGTTGCAAAACCCGCTTCAAAAATGTATTTTCACAAGCCGTTTCCCCTAATTATTATGTTTTATATATTCTGTAAGCTGCCCAGAGTGGCTAGGGAAACCCAGTCAGATAGCCAGGGAATTATTATTATTACTATTATTATTACATTGGATATTTGTATGTTATTTTCACTAATAATACACATTCCCCAAATAATTAAAGTTTTATAAAAATTGTTCGGTACAAGAACATCATTACAAAATTCAGATAAGTATGACTTAAAGAGGAAAGCTGTGTTTTGGTCTCCCCTGTTGATTCAAGAAGTGCAAGCCTAGGTAGTTTCTCATTAAATGCACTTCCTGTGATGGACATATCTATTCTTGTGCACATTGGTACATGAACCGCATCGCAAAGTGCAAATTCAGGAGGATAGATGTGTTTTGGTATGCTGGCTCAAGAAGGGCAAACTGAGAAGTTTCTCATTAAAGGGCAAACAAAATCAAATTTCTCTCCTGTCCCTCACCGCTAGCCTACTTCCTTGAGAACTCTGAAAAGTTAATACTTTAATACACTTCTCCTGTGAATCTGGTACACGTTAAGCCAGAAGAGTTTGTGGGCAAGATGAGCTACAGGTTTGGAAGCAGTGACCTAGAACATCTCTGGATTTGATGCTATGTTCAAACTAAGATGCATCATAAAATAGAACAGATGTTTCACCCAGGCCATCCTCACAGTACTTTCCTCCAGAAACCCTGGGTAGCAAAGAAATCTGAGGCTACCACTGAAGTGGAGATTTTTCACTATTCCCTCAAATCAGGTTGATTTTTAACCCTCTTTCATCCCCCTGTTCTGAAATGTTAGTGCCATTTAGAGACGTGTTTCACTATTGCTACACAAAGATGTCATCACATTGTCACTGGGTAATTTAAAATACAGGCAACCTCCCATTTATGCACATTCAATATGTGTATGACTGTGCACACACACACATTGTGCCAAACCCAGAAGTGACCCCAAAAATCACAAAAAGAGGTGGAACGGGGTGTTTGCAGGCTTTTCCAATGGGGTGTCAAATATATGCGATTTCACTGATGCACACGGAGCCTCAGAATGTATCCCCCACATAAATAGGAAGTTGCCTGTATGTGACTATTTAGATAAGTACACTGAAAAGGATATACCAAGAACTCTGCCCAAAAGTTTCAATACAAGGAATAATTCCTACTCGAGAAAACGCACAGAGAAACGCAAGAAAATTTGGATTCATTTATCTAAGACGCATGTTGGAAAAAGAAACACAAAAGAATTGAATGATACAGACTTCCAACAGAATTATATTCCTTAAAAAACCGAGCTGAAGAAGGCATTTACTCCGAAACAGGGCCCTGTCCTGGTCACAACTACTGAGTCGCACATCTAATTCATACTCCGGATACTTCTTTTTGGCCCTATTTGATTCTTTATTCTGACTTTATATAATATGGACTCTTTTTGACTGCCATTGAGACTTGTATAAAACAATTGTTGTGTACTGGTATTTTATGTACCTTTATACTATATCACTGCATATTTGAAACTACATTATTTCTGCACTTAAACGTTGTGTTTAAACTTACTATTATTTTAAAACTGTCGCACTTATACGTTGTGTTTAAATTTACTATTAGTTTAAAACTGTTATTCTTAGCAGAATATACACGTTTTTCTTTTCAGCTCTCGAGTAGGAATTATTCCTTGTATTGAAACTTTTGGCCAGAGTTCTTGGTATATCCTTTTCAGTGTACTTTCAACAAGAACTCCAATTTCTTTAACTATTTAGATAAGTTGCAAAAGGCATAAGGTAAAGGTAAAGGTACCCCTGCCCGTACGGGCCAGTCTTGACAGACTCTAGGGTTGTGCGCTCATCTCACTCTAGAGGCCGGGAGCCAGCACTGTCCGCAGACACTTCTGGGTAACGTGGCCAGCGTGACGAAGCTGCTCTGGCGAACCAGCACCAGAGCAGCACACGGAAATGCCGTTTACCTTCCCGCTATAAAGTGGTACCTATTTATCTACTTGCACTTAAGGGTGCTTTCGAACTGCTAGGTGGGCAGGAGCTGGGACCGAACGGCGGGAGCTCACCCCGGTGCGGGGATTCGAACCGCCGACCATGCGATCGGCAAGTCCTAGGCGCTGAGGTTTTACCCACAGCGCCACCCGTGTCCCTGGCAAAAGGCATAGAATCACCAATTTAGCAGTAGTGGTTAGCTGTGGAAACAGGAAAAAGGGTGTCGTGTTCAATTCACAGAATTTTAAATCTCAAAATGAACTTTCTATTTCTTCTCCTTTCTCTTTGAAATCCTTTAAAAAAACAAACAAACCCGAAACGTGGTTTCACTTTTAATTTAAAAAATGCTATATTGACAAATATATTGTCCCCCAAAATATTTATGTTCTACTTTTGTACCAAAATATCAGGAGGCATAGGTTGGGCTGGCTCCAATGTTGGCTAGTTCCTGATACCACTTTATCCCATACCAGGCTTTTTGAACTGACAGCATTAATCTCCGTAACATAATATGACAGTTGAGCAATTGTTCCTTACCGATTTTGATCTTGTGTTTTCAAAGAGTTTACTGATTGTTTTGATGTATTTGCTGTGCTGTGACTGACGCTGGGGTAGTTCATGGCAGAGGGTGGGAAATGAACCCAACGAAATAAATAAATTCCGCTAACGTCGATAGCCTGTCTCTATCAGAGGATAGCCTGAACTTTAGGGAAGAAAAGTATTATAGGCATGGGACTTGTTCAGACAATTGTTAAAATGTACATTGTAGTATGACTCATGGGGTGGGTTGATAGAAATTTTACTATTGTTTTTGGTTGTATAATTGATTACTACTTGGCAGTGTTTATTCTGCTTGCTGCTAGGAGATAAAAGCATCCCAACTAGAATTGTGAACTTGCTCGCCATTACATGCACAGAAGGCCTACTGAAATTCAAGGGGTGTATCTGTTCTTGCCTCTGCACAGGAATGCAACAGAGAGGGAGAGAGAGAAAGAGTGTGTGTGTTTAAATACACCCAGGGTGGAATCTACACACATATAAAAACTGTTCTGTAAATGCTTTTTTAAAAAAGCATTAAAATATATATATATATACATTGAATTTTCCATAAGGCTCACTATCACCATCTAGTGTCACGTTGTATATTGCACTTAAAACACACTGAAAACCTTTTATTTGCAGGTAGGTGTAGGTGTAGCTGAGTCCCAGAAGCATTAAGACTTTGGTTTGATGCAAAATTACCTAAAAGCAAGTTCCACTGCAATCAGTGGGATTTATTAGGCTCATGCTCACAGAACATGTATTCAACCTAGGTTGACAACATTTGTGGTTCTGGAACAAAATGTTGCAAATCCCCTAAGAGGATAGTTTTTATTCAGGGATTCAGCCAGACCTTCTAGTGTCATGTAAGGCTACCAAAGAGGGAGCAGGAGGTCTCCAAAGAGCGGTAGTCTTGTAACCTGGTGAACTGGGTTCGCGTCTCCGCTCCTCCACATGCAGCTGCTGGGTGACCTTGGGCCAGTCACATTTCTTTGAAGTCTCTCAGCCCCACTCACCTCACAGAGTGTTTGTGGTGGGGGAGGAAGGGAAAGGAGAATGTTAGCCACTTTGAGACTCCTGAAGGGGAGTGAAAGGCGGGATATCAAATCCAAACTCCTCTTCTTCTCCTGAAATGATAGTAGAGGGCAGGGTGTGTGGTCTGGGTTCCTATGGAAAATCTGCATTACAGTATTCTGGTTCATACAAGCCCTAAATTATTGTTCACCAGAAAGGATTAGCAAAACTGCAGGCCTGTGAGTGCAGGACTGCAGAGACCATTTTGTCCTAACAATGGCTGACCCAACATTTCTCATTGGTGCGGTATTTCATTTCAGAACTGCTTTTAGTCTGTAAATATTGTAACATCTAGTGATGATGAGCAAACCCACTTGGACTTGATTTGTATTGGAACCAGTAATTATGAGTGATATTAGAGGACTTATTATTATTATTATTATTATTATTATTATTATTATTATTTTCATCATCATCATCATCCCCCCAATTGCAATCTAAGTCAGATTAAAAACTATGAGGAGAGGAGAATGGGCTGGAGTTGTGCACATTATGAACATGAGAGATTTGTATAGTGAGTGGGGTGATTCCAAGTCTTAGTAACAACACTGGGAATCCTTTGGCTCTCGCATTTCCTGTTCATATCCAATGGGAGTCTGTGACAATGTTATGCGAAGATGCTGGAACATTCTGATGCAATTAATAGTTCCTAAACTTCTTCCAAGGAATCCACGCTTCCTGGGAATCCAAACATACAGAATTCAGGGACCATTCAAGACTGCAAATATATTTATTTCTCTTATATTCACTTAAATGAAATAAATAACTTGTACTCATGTACAAATAAGTCCGTTGCAAAGCAGATTCACGTATATGACAGTGATTTGGTAGCTGTGACGCTAAAATACTTTCTGGGGATTATATTATACTGTTTGTCTCTGGACTTCCCCAAAAGGTACAGTTTGTACTATAACAACACATCTTGTCATCTTTGTGATTTGAAAATGATATATGTTGTATAATATACTTTGAACTGCACAGATGTGCAATAAACACATGTCTTTATTACAGGCTTTTGCAGCAAAACATCAATGAGGTGTGGCTCTAGTACAAATTTTGCTTCGGGTTTACTTTGTTCCTTCATCCACCCCTGTTAATTACACAATGAGCATATGCCCTGCAGAGCTGCTCATTTATTTATGATTATATCATGGCTTCTCACCTAAGAATTTTACAGGGAGGAAAAAACCCTCAAAGGGTGCTGAACAGCAGACTAGGTAGAAGTAACTATATTTTTTAAAGAGAAGCTCCCTTCGTCCCGCCTGCCTCAAAGCCTTGCAGGTTCAGACTCCTCCTTCCGGAAATAGCTAGCAATTGGAAAGCAACCCGGCTGCCTGCCCGTAATCAGTGGTGCCAAAGACTATGGAAACTGGCTTTGATGGGCAAATTAATGCAGCAAATATGTGTGGCCAATGGTCTTACCTAGTCATATTTTCAGAAAAAGATGGTATCCATTCCTTCCACATGTTAGCAAAGACCTTTCAGCCAGACTTCTTACTGAAAGCCATTAATCATTTTGGACAGGTGTACTTAACCTTGTGGTGATTTTTGTCTTTTGAGGGAGACCCGATGCATGATTTGAATGGTCTCTGCTGATGTTTAAGAACACATGTCTACCCTGCTGCAAGGCGAATATGTTGTTCTTGGGGTAAACACTGAAAAATCAATACAAATATAGCTTTGAAAAAGGATGCTCATGTCTACCCTGCATCCTGCAAATGGTGTGTTACTGTTTATTGCTCACTTTCATTTGATTGTTTGTTGCTCAGTGGAGGGCACAAAGAGCTGGCTGTCTAAAAACACTCTTGTCTCATTCTTTGTTTCCTTGTCCTTATATCTCACCCCTTACTTCCAGTGGGAACACTAAGTCGTCTTTATTATAAATACCGTATTTTTTGCACCATAACACTCACTTTTTTCCTTCTAGAAAGTAAGGGGAAATGTCTGTGCGTGTTATGGAGCGAATGCCTGCGGGTGGCGGGGGGGGGGATCTGCTGCAGTCGTGAGCAGAGGATCCATGGTTCCCCTTCCTTCCCTCCTCCGTGGTTACAAAGCATGGATCCACATGGATGCTCAGGATTTTTGCATTGGGCTACTCCAAACTCACTGTCAGATCACATGTCTGTGGCCACAACATGAACCACAAAAATCATATATCCACTATTTCGTTTAGAATATATATATTTTTTCTTTTCCTCCTCTAAAAACTACGTGCGTGTTATGGTCTGGTGCGTGTTATAGAGCGAAAAATACGGTAAGTATTTCTAGAATAATGCAGCAGCATGGCATGATCATATCTACTTGTAAATAAGCATTTTTTAAAATAAAAAAATCACTTAAAACCATTTCTACGAACACCTGATAAATGCTATGGACCTTAGCAATGAATGCTACTAATTACCTGGTTGTCGGTCCTTTATTTTACGTTTATTTAACTTTCCCATGAAATGTCCAAGGCGACTAACAACATCCAAGACCAATATAACAAACAACAATGCAATAGCAAAGAGAAAAACAGCACATAAAGTCTAAGAAGTCAATCACTAAAACACACACACACACAATCTTCAGAACAATTTCTCACAGAACACCTCCAAAATCCAATACAAAGAGGTCCAAAAGTGATTCCTACTGCCCCAAGATGTTCTAAAATGAGAGTTATTAACACCTGCAATGATAGGCCATCAGCAATATAGGAAAATGTGCTTTCGAGGAAGGAGTTCTGGAGCTAGGGCACATCCACAGAGAAGACCCTCTCCATAGCCCAAGACAAATGTGCTTCAGATATTGGTAGACCACATAAGAAAGCATCTATTTTCCACTTGCAACTCTCAGGCAACAGATACAGTCTTTCATGAATGGTTTAGAGGACACCCCAACTCAGGAAGCTAGACAACAACTTTATTCTCTATCCTAAACAAGAACAGCACACCAAATGAAGGGCTTGTCTCTGCTCAGATCAGAGGCAGATTTAGGGCAGCATGACCAGTTCCACTGCCCTGGGCGCCAAGTCTAGTGGGCGCTGCAGGATGTCACAACATAGGGAATTGTGCAGAATGGAAGGCAAGAGTTGGAAGGCACCGAATTTTGGTCTCGCACAGGGCACCGCTGAAATTTGAAAGACCAAAGTCTGCCCATGCCCAGATACAACTAAGTCTGGTACCACCTAGTGACTAATCTATATAATGACACTATCTGCACAGAGTCCGCAAGCTGGAGGTGAACAAAAGAGTAATTCCTACAGAGTTTTAATCCACAGGCGCAATGTCCGTGTTGGGTCTCCTGGTGAAGTAAGGGACTTTGCTGGTGCTTCATAGTCTCATGCAGTGGTATCTCAGGTAACAGACGCTTCAGGTTACAGACTCTGCTAACCCAGAAATAGTACCTCGGGTTAAGAATTTTGCTTCAGGATGAGAACAGAAATTGTGCTCTGGCAGCGCAGCGGCAGCGGGAAGCTCCATTAGCTAAAGTGGTACCTCAGGTTAAGAACAGTTTCAGGTTAAGAATGAATTAAGTCCTTAACCCGAGGTACCACTGTATTATGGTCCCATTGGTGTAGAAACACAAGGGCATAATGTGGGCTTTTTTGGGTACAGTGGTACCTCGGGTTAAGAACTTTGCCCCAGGATGAAAACAGAAATCGTGCAGTGGTGGCGCAGCAGCAGCGGTAGGCCCCATTAGCTAAAATGGTACCTCAGGTTAAGAATGGTTTCAGGTTAAGAACGGACCTCCAGGACGAATTAAGTTCATAACCAGAGGTACCACTGTATTTGGCCTTCCACACACCCTCCAATTCTCTTTACTGTGAGGCCTGCCCCACTGCCCCATCTGGTGCTTACCTCCTATGGATGCAGATCAGACATCACCAGAGCTTGCTTGTGGAGATTGGCTGGGAGATGAGGCAGATATGGAACAGCTGGGGAGAGATACAGCTGCTGACACTGAGGCCTCAGATTCCCTCATAGCTGAGGAGGTAGGGAAGGGGTGGGGCAGAGAGGGCCTGTCTGGAATTCCAGCTGTGTCAAAGCCCAGCAAATAAAAGGTGCTGGGAAGGCACTGAAGAGACTGGCAGGCCACCGTGTGAGGCCTCAACCTGTGTGCAGCTGGCGCTTCAGCAAGAAAATGCCGAAGGGTATTCACTAGGGGGAAAGTGGTGATCTAATACCCTGTTCCTAATAAACAATGGTATACGGAACAGTTTTGTGGTTGTGGTTATCTGTGTGCAGAAAAAGGGGGACATGAAACCTTTTGATGGCCATGGAAGGCCAACACTTATTCTTGTAACTTCAGGTAGTTATATTAATGTATTAATCATGCTTCAACATTCATGAACATGCAGATCACAGCTCAACATCTAGAGTGCTAATACAATGATGAAGTGGTGGAAGGAAGCGACATATATTTCTCCAGACGAGAACTCACTGCATCTCTCTACAGAGAATAAATATGTACTAGAGTATATATTACATGCATGTGTATTTATTTAAAGGTAAAACACATTTCTACTAAGATTAATTAATAATACATGTACTGTTAATCAAAAATCATTTAGTTCTGTGTTTTCTTTGGAAACAACAATTTTACAAATTATGTGAGATGCCAGCAAACGAGGGCACATTTCCCGCCTACCTGTATGAACAGCACTTTTCAATTTGTCATTGTGACATTTCCCTCCCCCCCTTTGAACTTTAAGTGAGCTAGCTGGGGGGAGGGGGGGTTCCTGTTCTTTTCAGAACATTTCCTAAACATTTTTTTTAAAAAACCAAACATTTATATTAGAAATTTAGTCGCAAAATATATCTGCCTCCCGTGCCACTTTTTCAAAAAATAAAAATTGTACAGTAATAAATTTGTAGTCTATGTAAGAGGGCATTAGAAAGAAAAATGAGGTTACTAAGTAACAATGACTGATAAAATTTAAAAAAATTAATTTAATTTTTTTTTTAATGACTGATAAAACATCAGATAAAATTCAAAAGAGGAGCTAAGTTAATCTATTGTATCAAAACTAGTTAGTTGTATCCAATACTCTGTGAGTGGAATTCTTCTCATGCAATTAGACTTCTCCTCCCACTTCTCCTCACATGGGCCCCAAAATCTGCTCCAGAGGGTCCCTCAACCCCCTGGAGCTGATTTTGAGGGCACACGGTAGGCTGAATAAGAGAGGGGGGGAAATTCTGTCCTTGCACTAGCGAAACAGAAACATCAGATACCACTCAGTGTTTTTGGGGCACCTTAAAGACTAAGAAAGATATTGTGGCCTGCTTTTGTAAGCAGGGGACGACTTTCTCAGCTGCATGAATCACATTCTTACCTACAAATGTTTATGCCCCCCACAACCCCCCATTAATCATGCTGTGAGTTGAAGTACACACATCACCCATTCTCCTCAACATGACTTGTAAATGGGGAGCAGGTAAGAAACAGACCAGGACAACATCAGACCCCACACAACAACAACAACAACAACAACAACAACAACAACAACAACAACACCCATGCATAAAAGCACAAGTGAATTTGAAAGAGGCTTCTATTGAAAAGAAGTCATTTTAATCCTGGAATCATTAGGACATTGGTAGATATACAGCACATTTATTTTTGCGTACTTTGCAAAAGCGTAGCTATATCTTTGATTTTCGCACCTAGCCCAATATCCCAAAGGTAAACTGTGCTTCTTCGCTTTTGGGGGATGTGTGCAAAGGCCTTTCGAGGCATCCAGGAAGTCTCTATCCTCCTGACCTCCTGAATTGTATTGCCAGCCTCGAGCACCTGCTACTTTGGGAAAGGCAGCTTTTCCCAGTCTTTATAGCATTTATTCTGCAGTCCCTGGGGTCACAAGCTGAACACAAATTGGCTGCAGCAGAGACCAGAAAATGGGGGCTATTCCTAAGCTAAAGTTGTTTGGAAGGGGCCTTATTTTTTCTGCTTGTGAGGGAGATGTTGCTTTTCTCTCGAATCTCAGAAAACCATCACCTGGAGGCAAGCATAAAACAAATACCACAGTATCCCTGTGCAACAAATGGGACATAGCCATTCCCCCCTCCTTTTTATAATAAGGCCCTGAGCTGACATTATGTGATATTGCAGGAACCCATTATGAACACGCCAAACAATGTACCAAGTATAAAATAAAGCAAGCCTACTTACTTCGGAGGGTCTTTCCTATGAGAAACTCTGCGGAGAATAGTCAAGTTACATTAGGAACTATGGTAACTAAAACACAGCAGGCATATAGGTATTCACTACAGGAAATGTAATATTATAAGTAGTAATAAAAAAAAGTTCGTAAAATGGGATTCTGGCAAAAGCCTAACCACATTTGCATAAAGGTTTCTCCTAGGGTTCCATAGGATCAGAGCAAAGCCTCACAACATGAAGTACCCTTGGGTTTTCCCTAGGAATTTCAAAGACCCAGAGTGTGGCAGGTGGAAAGCGACTGGTTAAAACTGCTCTTCTGTTTCTGACAGTTTCCACTGTTACTCCACAAGGCGCTTTCTATATATTGCTTGCCATATGGTTTTGGTATTAATTTACTCATTTTTATTCTGTTTCGTTTCGTTTCTTTCCACCTTCTCTCATTCTGTCACAAGAATATTAAACACATTTAAGGCTTCTTGGGGAATTTCCCCCACCTTTGAGAAATTACCTATTGCTATCTTCCACATGCAAGTCCAAGGGTGGACTTTCAAGGCAGCCGAAAATGTCAATGTTTTATCCATTTAAATCATTTCTATACCCCGCTTACATTTCAAAAAAATCGCCATCGTCATCCCTACAGCATCAAAGGCAATATTACTAAATATCCAAATAAAACATTACAAATGGAAATGAAATACAAAATATAATAAAGCTCTGCATTTCAGTAATTATTTTTAATCATAGCTATTTGTTTTTTAAAAAGGTAAAGGGACCCCTGACCATTAGGTCCAGTCGTGGCTGACTCTGGGGTTGCGGCGCTCATCTCACTTTACTGGCCGAGGGAGCCGGCGTACAGCTTCTGGGTCATGTGGCCAGCATGACTAAGCCGCTTCTGGCGAACCAGAGCAGCGATTTGTTTTACCCTGCTTTAAATTCCTGAAACCCGTATAGACTAATCCCACGCCTTGAAAGAAAAGTAGTATCTTTATGAGATGAAGGTCATCTCACATTTAACAGGCCCAGTGTGACTGAATGGCAAGCACAGGAAATTGTATTCGGGAGGTGTGGATTCGAGACTTTGCCACACAGTCACCAGAAGAGCTTGCCTGCTGGATCAAGCCAGTGGCCCACCTAGTCCAGCATCTTGTTCCCACAGTGGCCAACCAGATACCTTTGGGAAACGTGCAAGCAGGACCTGATCACAAGAGCATATGTCCTTCCTGAGGATCTTAGCAACTAGTATTTAGAATCATTGCTGCCTCCTACCCTGAAAGCAGAGTGTAGTCATGGGAAATGAGGGCAAGTCACATTGACCTTCCAGTTGTATCTGAAGGGTGGACTTGCCTCTTTTAGTGGGGCAGAATCTGCAGTCTCTCCTTTTTGCTTAGTTTTTAGCTTTTTACTTGCATTGCTCTGTTTTTAGCTTTTTGTAATTATTTTTAATCGGTCTTAATGTATACCCCTTTGAGTTACTTGGAAATTCAATGAACAAATATACAAATGTTTGATGTTTTACTGTGTTTTATGTTTTAATTTGTCGGAAGCCACCCCAAGTGGCTGAGCGGCATGTAAATAATGAATTATGATGATGATGATGATGATAAATTATTATAAATAATGGTAGGATGTAAAGGTAAAGGGACCCCTGACCATTAGGTCCAGTCGTGACCGACTCTGGGGTCGCAGCGCTCATCTTGCTTTACTGGCCGAGGGAGCTGGCGTACAGCTTCCAGGTCATGTGGCCAGCATGACTAAGCCTCTTCTGGCGAACCAGAGCAGTGCACAGAAACGTACCTATTTATCTACTTGTACTTTGACTTGCTTTCGAACTGCTAGGTTGGCAGGAGCAGGGACCGAGCAATGGGAGCTCACCCCGTCGCGGGGACTCGAACCGCCAACCTTCTGATCGGCAAGTCCTAGGCTCTGTGGTTTAACCCACAGCTCCACCCACGTCCCTCAACGGTAGGATAGTAGACCACAAAAACAGCAATATATTTCACAAGGTTGATATAAACATAACAGAGACTGTGAAGCCCTTTGAAAAAGCATAGAAGAGTTGGAAGGGCCCATGGGAATCTTTTACCAGACATGGGACTTGAACCCATGGCCCTGAGATTAAGAATCTCATGCTCTACTAACTGAGCTCTAATACGACCAATGTTATATACACATTGGCAATCAAATAAACGTTTGGAGGCCAACTCCAGATAATTCCCCCCCCCCATCACACTGGTTCACGTTTCCCCTCCCACCCCTCTTGTGGAATATGGCTCCAATATGCATTTGCCCATACTGATCTGGCTGGCCTCTTGTGACTATATACTCTGGGAATCAAGTGCATTGAACGACCACCTCTGATCTCCAAAATCTAGAGAACTCTCATCTGTTCATGGTATCATGCTACTAAAATGCTGGTGTTCACTCATTTCCCAGGCCAAATACTTCCCCACACTAATGTTTCATTTTGTAAAGGCTTTTCAATGCTGCTCCTTAAGGAATATTCCAATTACCTTCTTTCGTATTCTCACGTTCAAAAGCCTTGAGGCTAACATTCCTTCAGGATCACCTTGAAAATTGATACTGAAGCTTGGCTGCCGCTTTAGAAACATTTGTGCAGTTCCAATTAAGGGCAGTGCTCTCTTCGATTTTTTTTAAATTTTATTTTAAGTGCCTTGGTTGCAGAAAGTGTACGAAAGAGTGTTAATTTGTAAATTGGGGTTAGATTGGGATGTTAGAAAGCAAAATATTCCCGAGTATATATGCATGTGAAATTATTACAGTGAAGATATTTGATTCCATTTAAATAATGCAATTAAAGCCTTTTGCACACACCCCCCCCCAAAAAAAACTTCTGAAGCCCAGACTCTCTTTAATGGTTTATACTCTGGGGAGAATGCATAGGTATGAAGCTTAATAACATATTTTAATAATGTTGTGGATACTGACAAATTGGTCACAGCAGTCAGAGGGGGGAAACAGCTGATGCAACCAAGGGCACCAGGATCATGTTTTCCTAGACATGGCAAGGGCCACCCAGATTGTCAAAGAAAGTTGATAGCTTTAAAAACTGACCTCTGAGTTTTGGCTTGATCTGACTTCCTTGTTTCCAGCCATACTTGATTATATCTAAAAGGGGGAAATATTTTTTTAAAAATCATAGATCAAGGTTTGGCCTCACAGAAGAGTAAATGCACCAATACAGAGTTTGTTTATTGCAGTGTAACACAATTACAGTTTGCTACCACTGCATATATCTGAAGCTTTGGGGAAAGTGTTACTGATTCTCTTTTGCTACATCACCCCCATCCCTCATATATACAGTACACGCAACACTAAAGAGCGGAAGCGTGTTTTCACAGACATGCTTAGGTCCCCACCCAATCAAACTTAAACAGCCATTCCTCCTTATTAAACAACAAGTCTTTGTCCATATAAGAGTCTCTCCGCTATGATCATATATTGAGATATTATTCCATAGTTCTTTTCTTGTTATGAAAAACTGGATGGAATCAGAATGAAACAAAACTAACTTTTTACTCAGTACATTGGGGGGCGGGACCTAAGTGCTGAAAAAAGAATAAACATTATCATCAAATATCAAAAAAGTTTGCTCAATGCTAACTTCTATGTAGGAATGTTTGTTTCAGAAAGGAAAATCTGAATACAGAAATATGTATTGGACAAATTTTGAATTTAAGTGCTCTCAAATGCCCATAAGGGCACATTAACTTGGAAGTAAACCCCATTGAACTCAACTGAACTAATTTTAGTACTTAATAGACATATATAGGAATGTACTGATAGTGTGCTTTTTGACTTAGATGACAAGCAGATGCTATCTAAAGTATGTTTTAATCACCTGTTGCTTTTAAGTCATGGTTTTGTTTTGTTTTTTAAAAAGTTTTAATTGTATGGAGATATTTGTTGTGAACCATCTGTGGGGCCCTTTTGAGGGCAAAAGGGTCCAGAATCACAGAAATGAAGAGTTGGAGGGTTCCTGAGAGTCATCTAGTCCAATCCCTACAATGCAGGGATCTCAACTCAACTTCCATCTGCTTAAAAACATCCAGTGAAGGAGAACCCACCACTTTCCAAGGGGGTCTGTTCCACAGTCTAACAGCTCTTTCTATAAGAAAGTTCTTCTTTAGTTGGAATCTCCATTCCTGTAACTTGAATCCATTGGTTCAGGTCCTAGCCTCTGGAGCAGGAGAAAAAAAGCTTGCTGCATCCTCCATGTAGCAGCCCTTAAGATATGAAGATGGCTATCATGTCTCCTCTCAGTCTCCTCTTATGGAGGTTTAAATATGCCCAACTCCCTCAACTGTTGCTGTATACTTTATATAGTATATAATTTTTTATATATAAATACATAAAATAAAAAGTGAATGCAAATTGTGAGAATTTTGAAGGTTTTCTGAAGTGATATCTGCCTTATGGTTTCACGTGTATTTGATACCATATTTGTATTTGATACCACTGAGGTGATATTTGCCTTATGGTATGGACTACAACTGCATGTGGTATTCACAACCAGTTGAGGCCCTATATTCTGTAAAACCTGTCCAGTATTTATTTGAGGACATTTCCTAGGCTTTTGGTCAACATGGAGTGAGCCTGTTGTAGTTTCCAGCTGTCACCTTTTCCTTTTCCTCTGAAGAAGAAGAAGAAGAGTTTGGACTTGATATCCCGCCTTTCACTCCCCTTCAGGAGTCTCAAAGCAGCTAACATTCTCCTTTCCCTTCCTCCCCCACAACAAACACTCTGTGAGGTGTGTGTGGCTGAGAGACTTCAGAGAAGTGTGACTGGCCCAAGGACACCCAGCAGCTGCGTGTGGAGGAGCGGGGAAGCGAACCCGGTTCCCCAGATTACAAGACTACCGCTCTTAACCACTACACCACACTGGCTCTGAGATAGATGGTAACCCATTATTAATACCCGAGGAAACAAAGACAGGCTAGAAAAATACGATGACATCTATATTGCCGTGTATACACACTGCCCTCAATAGCAACAAATTAAGGAAGAAATCGTAATTGCTAAACTCCTTTCCCTTGTGCTGTTTTCTATTCTTCTCTCGCCGTCCCCCCTCCCCCCATCTAATAGATGAGTGAGCTTTGAGGATCTATCACTGTAAAATAGAGATTCCATTTGAGTATATCAAATGAGTCAACGGCCTAGCCTTCCCATTGGAGTCATTTATGAACAGCGGGAGCACGTCCAGCAAAAAGCCATTCCTTACGCAGACCTCACAAGTTGACCCATCTTCACCAGAGAATCTCATAGGTGGGCTAGCTGGATTGGGTTTTAGAGAAAGGCAGAAGCCTTCTGCAAAGAATGTAATGGTTAGGTGGAACCATGGAAGAATTTCCCAGAAGGAAACCTTATCATACTCTTCTCCCACATCAGCTACTCCAAAAATTTATCAGCAACGATAGTATAGGAAAAAATGGACTCGTATTAGAGCCTGAAAAATGCATTGTTTCTCCCAGACAGGCATGCAACTTCCTGGCACCAAATCCCAATATGATTCTGGAGAATTACTTTTCCTGTTTGACCCCATGTTTTTGGACTCAGTTAAAAAAAAAAGCCTCTCTTACAGGTATGTTAAAAGGCTCAGTTTATCATGTGGTGACAGCTGATGAATGGCTGAGAAAAGCTAAGTTTCTACTTAGGAAAACAAAGCAAAACACTAGGACTTCTACCAGCACCCCTAATTAAATAAATCCAGAAACCTAGTTAATTAGTCTTACAGGTTTTAGGCAGTTAACCAATGGTTTTTCACCTGCATATATTTGCAATAATTTGAGGGGGAAAGGGAATTTGATAAATAATTTCTAAGGGGGGGATGACATGTTGTCTTTGTTTTCAGTAGTGAACACATGTGTTACAACACACATCACCTGCACCCTGTCCTGCCTGGGAAATGCTTCTGGAACGCCTATATGCCACTATATATATATATATATATATATATATATATATATATATATATACAATGTAAAACCAAAATACAAAAATTAAGAATACTGTGATGGTGCAACAGGGAGCAGAGTGAGAGGAGCAGAGAAGATGAGGACAAGGAGTGCCAGAGGAACAACTTGGTGCTGAGGAGGATCATCCAGCCATTGGAGCGGGGCGGGTATATCTTTGTAGTAGCTGCAGGTGGTGGATCACAAACGGTGGGTCAAACCTGGCAGAGGCGACTTTGAAGAGGTGGCACCCAAAGGGGTTACATCCTTTGGGGTTTATTGTTGTGTCTTGGAGTCTCAAAGAGGGCAAAGACACACCTCTCAGCTGGGTTCTTAATCGGGTTACTGCGAAGGGTTTCAACCAGAACGGTTGGTCAGAGAAGGAGAAAATTACTGTATATGGCTGAAAGCCCTGAGTAAGATCTGGGAAGACTGGCCAACTCCGAATTTTGTTCATACTTTTTAAAAGCACGCTTAACCTGATCACTTTTATTTTGAGTAAAAGGACCATCATTTGCAACACACTCCTGATCTGCTGAAAATCCTGCGTGCTATTTACCAGTATACACTTCAGGGGAAAACAGCAGCCAGGGAAGAGTCATTCTCAGCAGAAAACTGTTGCGAGACCTGTATCTAGAATGGGAGCATGTTCTTGATGGGAGCATTGCCCCCTGCTCCAAAGTAAAGCATACTTTGGTTAAGCATACTTTTCCTTGTCTCTCTTCTTTTTGCTTCGTTATAACATCACCTATAATTTTGTTCTGACTGCTATGAAGTTTTGCAGGATTCCATCTGATCTCTCCTTACTTTTAAACATCTGCATGAACTTGACTGAATCCGTCCAGAGTGAGGTCATCCATATGCTGATTACATACAGCTTTGCTTCTCTTTTAAAAAAAAATCAGATTCAGGTGATGAAACGGAGGTGGTGAACCACTTCTTGAGACTGGTAATAAACCAAATGATAGCCAGTAATCTGAATCTCAATCCCGAGAGGAGAGCACTTCTGTTGGTAGGTAAGATTCATCCTCTTTTGGACATGGTCCCTTCAAAGGACCAAGTTCATTAGTTTTGGGGCGCTGTGTGTTCAGCATTGTCAGTGGAGGCCACTGTGACACCTACAACTCTCCTGGGCATAAATGGCCTGGTCATAGGTAGTGAACACCCCTTCATTGGAGGTTTTTAAACAGAGGTTGGGTGTCCATCTGTCAGGGGTTCTTTAGCTGTGATTCCTGCACTACAGGAGCTTAGACCTAGATAGCTCAGTTGGTTAGAGCGTGGTGCTGATCATGCCACGGTTGCAGGTTCGATCCCTGTAAGGGACAACTGCATATCCCTGCATAACAGGGAAATGGACAATTGTAGATTTGACTCTACAATTCTTTGATTCTGTGACCCTTTAAAGTCCCTCCCAACTCTACCGTTCTAGGATTCTATGAGCTACCCTTTTGTTTCTTAAAGAGCAACACACTACTTTATTTTGGAGAAAACTTTCCATAGTTCAACATGAACTAGACTCATCCTGAAACCAGTGGACCTGTCCTTACAGAGCTTGGCTTAATCGTTTCACTAAGCAAAGAGTTAGGGATTCAGTCAGTGCCAACCAACCCCTACACCAACTCTTATACAGGGTTCTTCAAGAGTAACTTCTGTGGGGAAAGTGTCTATATATACTGTTATGGTTATCCACAACAAGAAGAAAATTTGGCAGCCTGTCCAAAAGAAGATTGCAGAATATTAAATGGCAGTGACAGATTTGTATGTATTTGTCATGTGTTCTGAACTAGGGCCATCTGAGGTTGAGGTGTCCACAAGTATGCCTTGTTAACTGAGAAGATACCTTTGAAACTTGACTACAGACAATGAATTCCAATTGTGGCATTCTAGTATTTTAGTTTCTTATACTGTTACCATACTTCAGCTACTTGAGAGGAGGCTCAGTTGAATATGAGGGCGAGGGAAGGGTATAGCAACCCTTTTTTGTTTCTGTTGCATGCCATACAGCAGCAATTGTTCCAAAGCTGTTGTGGAGGGGAAGGGGCTCAGTGCAGAGGCCCCAGCATCACATCCTCTCCGGATTGTTGCCAAGGTGTGTGGTTTTTTGGGGGGGGGGGTTGAGTTCAGTGCTGAGGCACCATCAGTGCTTTTTTTTTTCAGCTGGAGTACATCAGAGCGCAGTTGCAGCTGGGCGACCTTATGGGCTGGTGTTCCCCTGCCCCAATCTTTATGTACTTTGAGAAGTCCAAAATGAACATTTCAAGTCAAAACAGAAGCTATATTGGACAAACAGGCCAAACCTTACGCCAAAGAATAAATCTGACATCAGGAATCACAAGACAGAGAAACCAGTAGGAGAACACTTCAATCTCCCAGGACATTCTATACAAGATCTCAAAGTAGCTGTTCTATTACAAAGGAATTTCAGAAATAGACTGGAAAGAGAAGCTGCTGAATTGCAACTTATTACCAAACTTAAAACCATGGGGAGACCTGGTCTGAACAAAGACATTGGATTCTTATCTCATTATACATGACAAAGCCATTTTTCACCTTCTCACCCCTTGCTTTTTCCTGTAAGACCTATTGCAGTCGTTAAGAGTCGTCAACAGGCTCATCACAGCTATCTGCCAATCACCCAATCCCACCACCCTTCTGAGTAATACCCCTCCCCACCTTCTCACTATATAGAAGGGTCTGGTGACTTCTGTTTCAGTGTATCTGAAGAAGTGTGCATGCACACGAAAGCTCATACCAAGAACTAACTTAGTTGGTCTTTAAGGTGCTACTGGAAGGATTTTTTTTATTTTGTTTTGACTATGGCAGACCAACACGGCTACCTATCTGTAACTGGAAGCTGGCCAGCGTGGTTGATTCTATACTTTTTTTTTTTTTAGATCTATGACTCCACCTAGCTCCTAGCTACTCCTAGTCATGATTGGTCAAGCCATCAGGTGGGGCCAATTCATATTTCCTTTTCTTCAGCGGTGGGCTTTAAGCTTTTCAGGCAAACCTCTTAAAGGTTTGCGCAATGGCCTTTCTGCCATCTGCCTGAATCTAAGAGAACGAGGGAGGCAGGGAAGTCATTTAATTCACCTACACCAGAACCAGTGGCTGCCCTGAGTAACCCGATGGTTTACTGTAACAACTTCAAGGTGAGTTCTGACACCCGGGGCTGTCTTTACCTGGGGGTGCAAGTGGTGCGGGGCACCGGGCGCCAAATTCTGGGGGGCACCAGGAACCCGCCGCTGAAGCCGCCTCAGCTCTTAACTATCTACCTGTTATGAAATAATAAATAATTTTGATCACGCTAGAAAAACAAAATATATGTATACCTACTGTTTCACTAAAGGACTGTTGACTTTGTGCGCTCATTTACCAAAGACGAGCTGTGCTAGCGGCAGTGCTTGTCATTCACAATGGCGGCACTTGTCAGACTCAACGACGGCGCTCACAATGGCGGCACAAAAGTTAATTTGGGGGTAAACTAAATTTGGGAGCGCTGGGCGGATCTTTGCACCCCGGCAGCGCATATGCTAAAGACTTGGCTGCCAACACCTATTTTTCTTGGGGGGAAAGCACTGGACATCAATATCATCATCTCCTCCATTTAAATGATTGTTCCAAAGTTGTGGGGGATGGTGGGTGGGGGGACAGTGCAGAGGCATAATCACCATCACATTTTTTTCTGGATTGTTTCCATTTCAGAGGCAACATCAGCAGCAGCATCTTTTCTTCCTGCCTGGCCCAGAGCAGGGATTGCTTCCAAGCTGTTTTGAGGGGAGCAGAGCACAGTGCAAAAGCAGAAGCATTATTATTATTATCATCATCATCTCCTCATACACCCCTAATTTCAACGTAGTCACATTTATTTAGGTGAACGAGCAGCCCCTGCATGCACACAGCACCCCGGAGACCATAAATCCGCCACTGTTAAAGGGGCTGGACAAGAGTGGTGAAAGGTCCCTAAATGTGTGTGGCTATATCTGTGTGGCCTTCCTTACTCCTGCGAGTGAAGCCTGGCAGATGAGAAAATGTGGTTTATGAGGTTAGAGGCCTGTGAGGCTCCAGAGTGTGGTTCGAGATGCCTCGTTTATGTGTTTTAAAGGGCAAACAGAACACAATTCTCAGAAACTAACTTTCCTCATCTATAAAATTAAGGGGAAACTATACATGCCTGGCAAAAAAGGCATTATGTGAATCAGTCCCTTAGTACCCATAAAGCAGGAATGGGGGACCTGGAGCCTTCCAGATGTTGTTGGGACTCCATCTCCCCACATCTGGCCCAGCCTTCATGGCCAGTGGTCAGAGTTGATGAGTGTTAGAATCCAACGAGATCTGAAGGTTCCCCATGCCTGCTATAAATGGAGCCAAATAACTGTTATCGGAATATTTATTTAGTCATTGTGATGAAGAACCTGGTGTAGAATATCCATATTACAGTACTGGTGCAGGAGGAGTAATAACTGTGCAAACCAAGTTTTATTTATTGTAATTTGGCATCAAAACTCCATTCTACAGACAAAGACTTTCCAGTATTTAAGAATTAGGTCCAGGACACTTGGCCAGAAGAATTACCACGTAATTCGCCCTTTCCATTTAGGGTAAATGAAAATATACTGTTTTGCGTGGCACCCGGTTTACAGTATTCATTTATTTGACAGCATAAACTGCCCTTCGGCACAAGGTCTCAGAATGGGATACATGCAACACCGTAATACATTTTAGGATTACAATTAGTTTAAGCAAGAGCCCACACTGCAATGTGTTAGGGAGGGGTCAGAGCAAAATCTTTACATAATTCATTCACCCTGAAAGACGCAGGTGCTTCCTGAGCTGCCAGCAAAAGTCATACAATGAACCCACCTTAGAAGAGAGGGAATTTTAGAGATTTTCCTTGCGCAAACCATTGTTTCACAATAACTCAGTACAAACTATTTGATTTTGGAATCCTGTACTACATATTAGACAAGCTACAAGATCATTCCCAATCGAGAGAGGATATAGTATTTTTTTTAAAAAAAAAAAACCACAGTTGTCATCTTATCTCTATAATTTTACTATAAATATCATACATACCAGTAAGCATTCCACATAAATAGGGGCAAAGTATTGTGCTAGGAATATTAGTGGTGAAGCAGAGAACATAGTATTTCTATATTATTGCGTATTTTACATTATTCTTTTAATAGACTGATTAAATTGTCTAAGTACTACAGCACTGTACCTCAATGCTATTCATTGGCTATGATCCGAAAGGCGAAGTAATTGCAAAGATCCTGCTTTCTCTATATTTTAATATGCATTAGAAAGATAGCTTCCTCTATATTTTAATACACATTTCACACACAGAGCTCTAGGCAACAATACTGGGGGATTTTGTATTTTGTGGCAACAGCCCCCAAAAGTAATAGACTGCCTTTAAACAATGTCCAACAAGACATCGGAATTCCACATAAGTGGTTGAAGTAGAATTTTAAAAGTGGAATTTGTAGCAACAGATGTGTCCTCTTAGTAAGGATAATCAATCTGTGGTGCATTTTTAGTTCTCCAGCATTCCTCTTAATTATGATGATGATCTTGAAAAAATGTTGGCAGGGTCAGGAATATTAAAATGCATATAATATGGAAAGCAGGTGACTTGGAATTTTTAACTAAGAGTTGGTCTTCAAGCAAAATGATAATAATCTTTACGGTAAAAAAAAAATCTTTTTCACGAGAACATAGGCAGAGGATCAAATGTAAGGAGGAGTTTGTATTAGCCGAGTCACAGACGTTAAAAAATAATGGCATTTCTTAAGCACAAGGATAAAGTGGCGTGCTACAGCTTTCCCACCGTAGTTTAGGGAGAGGGAAAGGTACATTTTACTCCTAAGTGCAGAGAGGCTTCTACAGTTATAAAGATATTATATCTGTTTTTATCATTAGATAATGATCTGTTTCAGTACAGGTCCAGCTGATAGGCTATGTAAAGAGAAATGCCATATCTGTGGGGGTTGGGGGTTGGGAAGATTTCACATCTGGCTCTGTATAGGGAGAGTTCAGATGCCCCATCAACAAAGGCAAGAGGTTGCTTTTTCAATGATGCCACCTGTGGCGATCACACAGGGTCCCCGGACTTTTGACAGTCTATTGATCCCTCTGCCACCACTGTGTTTGCCTTCTTCGCTGCCACCAACCTGTTTCCCTCGGGTACACACGGAGTCCAGACAGTTGTTAATATTAACAAATAATCAAGTTTATTTTTATAAGCAACTTCAGCTTCCTAACAACTTCAAACTGATTATCCCACTATCTATCTGACTCCACCTAACAGTTCCTCTCCCTCTCTCACCACACAACTCGACCAACCCACAGACTTATCCTCCCTCTTCCTTCTCCAATTCCCAACTCTCAACTAACTTCCACACACCTCCAACTCTAACTTTAACTCCTCCCCTCGGGTTCCCACTGGCCAATCACATCACACTCATTTAACCCTTTCCTTCTGACCCACCTAGGAGGCAAACGCCACACCACCTTTTACATACCTTCCGGTCAGAAATGCCTGGGTAAGAATGTGACCTGCTATATATGATGGACTGGTGGCCCATTTGAACAGCCCCATGGTTGTCACAGCAGCCATGAAGTCCTCGGCTGCACCAGACAAGTTAGGTTTGGAATGAATGTTGAGGTCCCACAGCTCACTCTAGCCTGAAGATGAGCCAGAAGAATTTTCAATATGTCTCCCAGATCAACACTGGTACAAATATTCAATGCAGAGACCAACTGGACAGGAAGCCTGGAGAAAGAGATGGAATCTCTAAACCACTGTAACCCATTCTCCACAAGTCTATGTTGGCATTGCTCCAAGTTCCTCACTAGAGAAAGCTGGGAGAAATCAATATCTCCCAGGTTTTGGAACACAAGCTAAGTTGGCATCCACATTCATTTTCAAATCATGGAAGTTTTATTATGTACCTGAGAATCAGCTGGCAAACCTATTGAGATAATAGGTAAAGGGACGCCTGACCATTAGGTCCAGTCGTGACCGACTCTAGGGTTGCAGCGCTTATCTCGCTTTATTGGACGAGGGAGCCTGTGTACGGCTTCCAGGTCATGTGGCCAGCATGGCTAAGCTGCTTCTGGCAAACCAGAGCAGCGCATGGAAACGCCGTTTACCTTCCCGCCAGAGCGGTACCTATTTATCTGCTTTCACTTTGATGTGCTTTCGAACTGCTAGGTTGGCAGGAGCCGGGACCGAGCAACAGAAGCTCACCCCGTCGCGGGGATTTGAACCGCCGACCTTCTGATCAGCAAGGCCTAGGCTCTGTGGTTTAACCCACAGATGGACACAATTTTTTGGAAATCAACATAGGATTCAATTTTATATATATGTGTTTACCCATTGAAATCAATAGATTTTTGTTCTTAGTAGACAAGCATAGGACTGTATTGTTAAAAGTATGTTTTCTCCTTGTCCCCTCTGGCACTAAATAAAAATGTCAAATTATTATTCATCTAAATTTAGATAAAGGCAGAAATTATTATTCATGCAAAAGTGGATAAAATTTTCATTTACATCATGAAAGTTATCTAGCTCTGAAAATCTGAGGGTGGGGTCATTTTCTTTAATTACTGTACAGGAAAAGAAAAGAAAAGAAATAAAAAAGATAATATATTCCTTTAGTATTAATTTCTTTTTTCATTTTCTTTGCGTGGCCAAAGCTCCTTTCCCCCACCAGGTGTTCAACAGACTGCCTCAAAAGTCAGTTTCAGTGGGAAAGAGACGCACACATCTCAAGTGCAATGGATTGAAATGGATGAAAATTAATGTGAGAAAATTAACCCTCCTCTGAAAAACGGAACTCAGTTACAAGACGGCATGTTTTATTTCATGTTTTATTTATTTTGCTAGTTGCACTTTCTTTTTGGCATCCAAATAAAATCATAAAACAAAATAATATTAAATATTGTGTTTTCTTGGCTGCAATCCTTTACCCATTTTACTCAACGGGACTTACTTTTGAATGGACGTGTATAATATTGTGTTGTCATCTTTTCCATTCAGAAAACAGGGGTAAGGTGAAATTGGGTAGTTTTGTATTTTCAAGCCCCTTAAATATTTCTATTTAAGGTCAGATCCATATATGATTTCAACGAAATGTTATTTTTCTTTTTATTGGATTGTAACCTAAGAGGAGCAAAATCCAAAATGCTGCTCAAAGATTTCTTTCCTAAGCCTTTTGCTAATGTGACCCTATTTTGAGATTTATGGTTTCCCATGACCCTGGGCAGCTATAAAGACCAATCTGGCACTGTGGAAACCCCCAATTTTGTGGATTATATTGTTTTTAATGCATGCACCAATCTAGTCCAACACAAGGGGTTGGTGGGCTGCAATCGTTCAGCTCTTCACTTGCCCTGATTCCTTTGTCCAGTGGCCTCTATGTGTCCCGAGTTTGAATCAAACTCTGATATATGTTTCCACTATAAATGAAACCTGAACTGATTGATTAAATTTCTATACCATAAACAAGGCATGGCCAAACTTGGCCCTCCAGCTGTTTTGGGACTACAACTCCCATCATCCCTAGCTAACAGGACCAGCAGTCAGGGATGATGGGAATTGTAGTCCCAAAAACAGCTGGAGGGCCGAGTTTGGCCATGCCTGCCATAAACTGAATCAACCTTTTTAAAAAATAAAATAAAATAAAATATGCACACTCTCATTGGCATGGATGTATCAATACACCAGGACTGACACACAGAATTAAGGACACAATAAGAAAGAAAATACAGTGGAGAGACCTGCTAGTTAAAGAGGAAAATGATAAAGTATTGCGCGTGTCAGAGGTAAAAAAGGATATCAATGCACATTTAGATGCATATATTGAGAAGGAAGAGGCAAGGAGGTATGCATGACAGTCAAGGAACAAGAGAGAAAGAATATGTATATAAGCATTGGCACAAATAGGCACATACAGCCTATGCTTTCTAAATGGACCATAATAGCAAGCACACGCTTGGTGGTGCCATGTGTTGTTTAGAATGTGCTTTTTGCAGTGTGCTTTCATTGCTCACGATGTGGCACTGTGGTCTAAACCACAGAGCCTAGGACTTGCCGATCAGAAAGTCGTGGTTCGAATCCCCGCGACGGGGTGAGCTCCCGTTGCTTGGTCCCTGCTCCTGCCAACCTAGCAGTTCGAAAGCACGTCAAAGTGCAAGTAGATCAACAGATACCGCCCTGGTGGGAAGGTAAATGGTGTTTCCATGCGCTGCTCTGGTTCGCCAGAAGCGGCTTAGTCATGCTGGCCACATGACCCGGAAGCTGTACGCCGGCTCCCTTGGCCAATAAAGCAAGATGAGCGCTGCAACCCCAGAGTCGTCCGTAACTGGATCTAATGGTCAGGGGTCCCTTTACCTTTACCTTAAACTCAGTCCAACAACTCTTGTGTCAACTGAGCCAGCTGTATAGGTTAAGGCAGAGCTTTCCTAACTTTTCATGTTGGTGACAACACTTTTTAGACATGCATCATTTTGTGACACAGTAATTCAGTTTTAGAGGAGGCAGCTGACAGGGGATGAGGGTGGCGTTGTGGGTTAAACCACAGAGCCTAGAACTTGCCAATCGGAAGGTCGGCGGTTCGTATCCCCGCGACAGGGTGAGCTCCCATTGCTCGGTCCCTGCTCCTGCCAACCTAGCAGTTCAAAAGCATGTCAAAGTGCAAGCAGATAAATAGGTACCACTCCGGTGGGAAGGTAAACGGCATTTCCGTGTGCTGCTCTCGTTTCTCCAGAAGTGGCTTAATCATGCTGGTCACATGACTCGGAAAAACTGTCCGCGGACAAACGCTGGCTCCCTTGGCCTATAGAGCGAGATGAGCGCACAACCCCAGAGTAGTTCACGACTGGACTTAACTGTCAGGGATCCTTTACCTTTACCTTTTTAATTCAGTTTTACTACCAAACCAGAGGTTAAACAACACATCTACACACTACAGCTGACACACTAACATGTCGTGACACACAGTTTGTAAAGCTCTGGGTTAAGGCAACATAAACCCAACTGTATAAATAAGATGTTGCATAAGATGTAACAACATGCAAGAAAATACAGGACCCTGTTTTGTTTTGTGTGTGTACACTAAGGTTTGAAGCATGGGGTATGTGGGAAATCTCAGCAGCTGCTTCTCTGATCAGGAAAAAAAATGCAACAAGAATTTTTCCCCCACTGACATTTTTTGCGTGTTCCTATATTGAACATCAGACTGCTTACGTAAGAACTGTAATTGTTTCTGCATATCAGCTGGCTGTATCAACATCTGCACAGCTCCCATATTTCCAGATCTGTTACATTTTTGGGGGGGGGTGCTATTTAGTCCTAGAATTCCAAGGAGCTGGAGGAAAGGCCGACAACTATATTGGTATTGGGACTCTGGAGCAGTTTCCAGACTGTCATTATTTTGCAGATGGGATTCAACCGCATACTGGCAAATTCAGGTGACAGTGGATTTGGCATGCTCACACTCTTGCACAACAAAGCCACTCCCCAAGTGCCCCCTCCTTTTTTGCAGTAAGGAAAGAGATGAGGAAATGCACTGGAAAGTGCTCGACATTGGATAACCTTCCTTAAAAGGAATAATAATAAATGCACAATAAATAGGGAATGCTGTATAAGCTTCTCACGAGAACCAGAATGAATGCTCAGTCAATAACAGACATGATTCTACAATCTCCCCACAAACTCTGTGCAAATAAATCAGGATAAATGCTTAATAAACAGGTAATATAGAGTCTCCACTTACAGCCTTCATGATACCATGCAGTGAAGGGATAGCTACTGCCTTTCCCTGTAAGGTGAAAGAGACTCAAACAAAGTAGTATTTAGCAGAGTTTACAGTGCTATTTTGGACAGATGGGAGGTGATAAGTAGGAAGCTTCACATGTCGAACTCCTTGCATGTGGTTCAACTCTTAAGATGCACCCTCCATGGAGGGGCGGCGGCAACACAGCTTAAATTGGGCTTGGGATTATTTCAGTTGTGGCTTTTCCCATGGGACCCTGGGAACTATAGCTTTGTGGCAATGCCTGAAATGCAGCGGGGAGAGATTCCTAGTGATGGACACATTCCCAAAAGTTCCTTGAACTGAAGGGAGATAAGTGTAAGAATAACTCTTTTACGTAGCGGATCAACTATTATTATGCAGGGAATTATTTACAGTACTACAATCTGCCGGGCTTGAAAATGGCTGAAAGCTTCATCCACTTTCACTCACACTCAATTCACCTAAAGGGAAAAATCTAGGGAAATTAACCAAGCAAACATATTATCCCTTCCCCACCGTATGCTAGTGAAAGGACCTACGGGTGTGGTTTGTAATTCAAAACCATGGTTTGCACATCACTTTGAGTGCTAAGAAAAAGGCACTCAAATATGGTTGATGAAATTCAGTGTTGTGAGAGTTGTTGTTTAGTTGTTTAGTCGTGTCCGACTCTTCGTGACCCCATGGACCAGAGAACGCCAGGCACTTCTGTCTTCTACTGCCTCCCACAGTGGTTAAACTCATGCTGGTAGCTTCGAGAACACTGTCCAACCATCTCGTCCTCTGTAGTCCCCTTCTCCTTGGGCCCTCCATCTTTCCCAGCATCAGGGTCTTTTCCAGGGAGTCTTCTCTTCTCATGAGGTGGCCAAAGTATTGGAGCCTCAGCTTCAGGATCTGTCCTTCCAGCGAGCACTCAGGGCTGGTTTCCTTAAGAATGGAGAGGTTTGATCTTGCAGTCCATGGGACTCTCAAGAGTCTCCTCCAGCACCATAGTGGCCACAATCAATTCAGGACTTCTCCATCCTCTGCTCCCTGCTACAACCCCTGTTCCCCATAAATTGCTCCAGAGGATTGGGGGTACATTGAAACAAATTGGGTGTTTAGAGGAGAAACCAGAATCCCTGCTGTACTCAGAGCTCTTCTTGAGCAAGTGAGCAGATGTAATCCGGTATTAAACGTTATAGATCAAATAAACAAACAAACACATTACACTTATTTTTCATTTTTCTTCCAAGGAGCTCAAGGAGCTCAGCTTCCCCAGTTTTCGCCCCACAACAACCCTGTGAATTAGGTTAGGTGGAGAGAAAGCGATTGGCTCAAGACCACCCAGTGAACTTCATGACCAGCTAGGGATTTGAACTTGAAGATCTCTAGTCTTAACCCCTCATTAACCACTCCACCATGCTGGCTTTTAATAAACAAAAGTCTCCCTTCAAACATCCATACCTTGGGTGTATCCCACATGAAGGAACAGACAGCCAAAAGTTCCCCCAGGAAGTGATAAATGAAAACAACATGAGGCAGGTTAAGTGTGTGAAGCTTATAACTTTATGAAATATATTTGTTAAAAGCTCATTTGCCAAGGCTCCATCTTGGCTACATATGTACTTGTGAGGCAGCTCAAGAGTGCAGGTTAAACCCTCTGAAGTTAGCAGTTTATTGGGGCTTTCATAAATTGACGCAAGTTCTGACAGGTCTGGGTGGCAGCATATAACAGTATTAAGTTATTTTGCTATACTCTAGCATTACAAATGCAGAGAGAATGTGAAGTAGCTCTTTTTAAACAGAAAGTGTTTAGAACTTAAACCAGAAGTTAACCACAAGCGTGACACTAATATCCTTGTTTTCAAAAGTTCTAGCCTTGCAATAAGAATCACTGAAGTTAAAGGGACTTGTTGTAGCTGCATAATCTGACCTGTTCCCGATCTTACAACACAGTCCTTTACATATCTACTCAGCAGTAAGTCACACTGACTTTGGTTAGGCTTTCATCAAGGCAAGTCTGCATAGGGTCGAAGCCAAACAGAACCACCATAACTGGCCACTGAGCATTAGAGAGGGATGAAGTGGCAAAACCACCACTCAAGGGAGCCCAGCCACGCAAATATTTTATTGATGGGGGCGAATGGATCTCAGTCCTTAGGAGTTGGCTCCTATGAAGGTGTGTGTATTCGGGGGTTGGAAGGAGGCTATTTCCAAAAATTTTGCTTTGCCATCTCCAGGCTGGTACCCCAGGAAAGCTCACATCAGGCCTCTTAGGAGTTGGACTCGTTTAGAATCCAAAAGACCTTTGGCTGGCACAGCTCCCCCCCACCCCCCCCAAACTAAATAGCTGTATCAGTTTAAAGCATCAGTTTATAAAGCAGAAGCACAATTAGATGTTAAAAGCTTCTCACTCTTTCTGTCCCTGACCTCCCCAGGGCCATA